>NC_134175.1:46463654-46665783 GCF_964188355.1 Buteo buteo
CTACTGTGCTGAGAAAAATACGTATATTAGCTGTGCATGTTCAATTGTGATCTCTCAGGTTTATATTTGGGCTTATTGCATTAAGCTATGTAATCTGTGTCTTAAAAGGAAATATTGCTTTGCATTGTAGTAAATGCTGTGACAGTTACTCTATTTGGCTCATGGTACAGAATGATTTAGTATCCCCCATCTGCAGTCTCTTCTTCTGTCTGCAGAATGTTGGAGCAGAGCTGGGATCCTTTCATTCAGAGCTGGGATCCTTTTCTAGCTGAGGCTCTTGTACTTTTAGTTCTTGATCTGATTATCAGTCTCTCAGGAACAGCTGCATGTAATAATCATCTATACTTCCTGACCTGATTTGTAGTGCATATCAGCAGAACAACCTGTTGAATACTAGCTGGATTTAGGGAACAAGATAGTTGCTTAGTCACTAGGGGTTTTTTCACTGACATATATATCTTTCTCAGTTTATTCAGTCTGCATGAATTTAGAAATATGTATTAATAGCTTATATGCCCAGAGGGGAGATTTGTGATTGCCTCGTCTGAGATTCTGTATGACACATAGGATATTCATGGGCTGATTAAGACAAAAACATGGGCTTTTGGAAAAGAACATCCAATCTTGATTTTTAAATAGCACATGATGGAAACACCACTATTTCCTCTGGTAAGATCCTCAAATAATTGTCTTCTCCCTTAAGACTTTGCATTATTTCTGGTACAGATTTCCAAATGGTAATTTCCAGTCTTAGTAGCAGTTATAGACTTTGTCTACTGGACTGACAATGTTTCTGTTATTTTTCCCTGTAGGAATATATAGGTTGAGGTCAAAGTAACCCATAGTCGTCTCTTGAAAAGCCTCTATGTGCTGAACCACTAAGAGCTTTGTACTTTCTAATCCTTAAGAGTTCTCACGTGTCTGTTTTCTCTGAACCTTTTCAAGATTATTCACATTCCTCTTGAAATGTGAATGTTAGCAAAGGGCACATAGGCCATACCAGCACCAAATCAAAAAGAAATACTATATGCATTGTTAGGCATATCCCCTTTTCACCATTAGGAACTTGTGTTTAGACAACTTCTCAGCCAAGACTTGTATCTTTTTTAAAACTGCTGTTTTTCAAGTCACTGCTCTGTTTCTGTCAGTATTGCCTGTCTTGTTTCTTCCAAGATGTATGTCTTAATACCTGGCCATATTAAAATGCTCACTTTATGCTTGTAACGTCAAGCACATTAAAATTGTAACTTGCAGATTATAACTGCAGTCATGCCCATATGCAGTGGTACATAAAATGCAATCATGGCAGATAGGCTTTGAATTGGTGACAGTGTGGGATGTCTTATCTGGAGTGATAAAATCCAATTCTTGTGATCCACGGAAAGCCTGAACTAATCTTGTGTCTGTGTAATTTGCTTATTTCATGTTTCCTTCATTCTCTCTGTTCAGTGCTCTTTTCATCTGCCACCATGGCATGTACGGAACCAGATTAATCTATTTATCCCGCTCCTTTTCTTTATATTGAACATGGCCAATTAACGAAAAGTGTAATCTCCACAGAATACACGTGTCACTGCTGGGCCTGATCAGTCATTAGAGAAGCACAGTGTGGAGGAGAGAGCGTTCCAGTCCCCAGAACTGCTATAGGAGCATAGCAGTTGCAAATAAATTGTTTAATTTTAAACCAAGCAGGTTGAAGTGGAACTGAGGTGTGCACAGGACCTTTTTTGCCTGGGGGTGGGACTAGAATAGCTAACTGCCATCATGGTTTTATATAGCTGTGGACATGGGTCCTTTTCTGCATCTGGCTAGGCCTCTGAAAAAAAAAAAAAAAGATGCCAAATTACTTGTCATTTCATCTTTGCTAGAAATCCCCATATTCCCAGCTCTGCTGCATGGCTGGGCAGAGTTGGGGACGCTAGCTCAGAGCACCTGCTTAAACTGTGTGCCCTCACCAGGTTATTGTAGCTAGAGAATTATGGATTTCTTACAATGTTCTGTCTTCCCACATTGTTCAATGGGGCTAAACTCTGGTATGAACATGACGAGTAACGGGGAGAAATACAGTGATGAATTCTGTCGGCTCTGCTGGATACAGAAAAAAACGTCAGCCCATGCCTGAGACCAGTGGCATTCATCCCATATTACAGTGGGCAAGTCTGGGTATGTCTTGCTGGAGGTCAGGAAAGATGTAAGCTGCAGAGACTGTCAGATACATCTTGTTTACTTCCCTCTGATAACTAAATCAGTCTTAAGTGGGTTGAGGATTACAAATAGGACGTTGTAAAGAATTTTGCTACGTTTCTAAAGGTTATCCTTAGAAGTAAGCCATCAAGGGCGGCATTTGCCAAGTTCTGGATGTTTGTTGAAATCAAAGATTTGGGGTTTTGTCTGGGATTTCTGGCAGTACTAAGGAGTAAAGAGAGTCCTATCTCTGCCTAAGTGAAAAAGAAGGAATGAATAAAATGTGAGTAAAACCCATAATGCTCTCCATTATCAAAATTGGCTTTAATTACAGTACATTTCAATTAAAAGGGAATGTTTGAAGCCTTTCATGTCATCTTAGTTCCTGTTTCGGTCTAAGTCTTTTCTTTGTTCTTCTTCCTGCAACTTCCTATCATACTATTCCAATACTTCTACCCTTAATCCTAAGAAGAAAAAAGAGTTGAGATTCATTTTACACTATTTGCTATTTCTTTTTTCTTGTGGGGTACTGTGAGAGAAATCAGAATTTTGCTTGTTTCAGAAAATGGCCATCAATGCATAACATACAATTGTATGATGATTGCTTTAGTAGATTTCATTATAGTATATTGGAGTTGTCTTAAAAATATTTATATAATTAAAGGCAAAATAATGTGTGAGTTTGTTACTAATGCTGTTTGACAAAATGGGCGTTCTTCTTAAATGTATACTGTCTGCATAACAAGTTTTGAAGATTTGGAGATGGTAAATGGTTACATTTACCTTGTTCTCAATAGGAAAGTACATGACCAAGGCTGTTCTTACTAATGTCTCCCCTTTATAGCTCCATGTGACATATGTAATTTCCCCATTGTATGCCCTCTTGCATGAAGTGGGAGGAAGAAAATGAGAAGTCAGAGAGGGAAAATAATACTTCTAGGAATAGTTCTGTTACGAGCAGAGATCAGTGTCTTGCTGCTGGCAGCGTTGCCTTTTCCCTTCCTTCTGATTGGTTTTTGTGCTTCGTATTTAGCAACAAACCTTGGGTGAACATTTCATTTCATTTTTTAAGCTAAAAGAAACATAAGGAAAGGGAGAAAAGATCCTTCTCACCTTTTCTCTCCCACATGGTCAGCGCACTTGCAAACTTGCCTCATGGTGTTTTTATTTTGTCTTCCTCCAAATTTGCAGCAGCACTGTAGGCTTATCTATCAATTGAAACTTACCCTAGTTGCTGTCACCAGGCACCAGGAGCACTGTCCTGCTTTATGCCACATAACAAATTGAAATGAGCCAGACACTTTAGTTCAGCAATATTTCTGAAATTCACCATTTGCTTCTGAAAGAAGTATGGATCAAAAAAACAAGTAAATCAAAGAAAATGAGCAGCTATAGGTGCAGTAAGTAAGTATACATATGTGTACACTTCTGAAGGCTTATTCTTCAACATCTATTATGAAAATTAGAACTTCATTTATTATGAAGAAAGAAAAAATTTTTTTCCATGAATATTTACCTTTCAGACAGGTCGGTGATCAGCTTCTCTTTTTGCAGAACTTTCCAGCTGCAAAATGAATTAGTGAGGTCTTACAATACCAATGAACACAATCATCTACTAGTATTTGATTATCATAAAACCACCACAACCTTTTCTTCCTAGGGTCTCACTTCCTATTTTCTTCTGTCCTCCTGCACCTTTCTGCTTCAGCATTTACAGTGCACACATATGTCTCATTGGTAGTTCTGGAAATTCCATTCAAAGGACAGGAAATTCCTGGTTAGGCATTAGTGCGCGTCACATGACAATGAAATTGTCGAATCTTTCAGAAAACCCAGTTTAGGAAAAAAGAAGGAGAAAACTTCATGGATGAAGAACTGCAAGAAATGACAAATGAAACAGATAAAGATGAGGACAGGGAACTGAATAAGCAGAATTTCTGGAAGATCTTGAAGAACCCAAGCCTTTACTGACATGTTATATTCATTCTTTGTGCAAAGGTTATATATGTGCAAATAAATTATATATATATATATGTATGCGCTAATGTGTATTTTATGCAGATATATGTGGTAGGTGCCTAACAAAGAAGCCATAAATGGACATTCAGGGAAGAGCAAACGCATGGCAAAGTTATGTAATACTTCCTTTGCATATTCTCTCTCTTTCCAGCTTTTTCAGCTCAGCATATTTCTGAATCTGTTTGTCTCTTGATAAACTGACTATTGACACACTTTTGAGATCTCAGTAAGAGATGATTTCAAAGCACTTGTCTGATCATGAACTTATGCAAACTTTTTTGCCCCCACAACATTCTCTGTCGCGGAGTCCCCTCAAATCTCTGGCCTGTTGCAGGAGAAACTGTTAACTGTTGGATTTCTCTAAACCTGCCTCCTACTAGCTTTGTTTGGCTTCCTTTGTATCAGGACATTATGAGTAGTCAAGTCACTATCCATGCTCTTTATTCCAATTATGGTTTTGTAAACCTCTCTCATATTCTGCCAAGTTGTCTTTTCCAAGCTGAAGAATCATTAAGGATTTCATTATAGATTTCTGTATGTAACAATGGAAACTGTTCTGTAGCTTGGATCCTTCTTACCCTTCTCAGAACTGTGTCCAGTGTTCTTGGCTTCTTTTTGAGAAAAGGGACCAGAAGCACAACAGTGTTCGAGGAGGGAGAGAACTGTGTGTTTATAGAACAGTTCAATGTTACTCTCTTTATTCTCTATTCCTTTCCAAATAATTCCTATTATTGGTTGGTGGGTGGACTGACTGGTACTGAACACTAGACTCATTTTTTGTCATGGACCGTAATCATATGTTATCATAATGCAAAGTCTTCATTCTTGAGTGACACTGGTTAGCTCAGGTCCATTATTCATATGTGAAGCTAGGACTGGTTTTCAACATGTGCATCACTATTTATATTGAATTTATCATTCTATTTCTTAGTCACTCCATCTCTTAGATTACTGAGGGGGCTTTTCCAAAAGCTTTACAACTGTAAGTGTTCAGTATAGTGATGTTTTTCTGCTTTTTCAAGATTTTGAAGTTAGTTTCAGATTTGCTACTCTGAATAGTATGTATTGGCTGCATACTTTGTCACTTCTCTGTTCTCTTTTGCATGATGACTGTTCCTTCACAAGGGTGATTCTCTTCTATCCCAAAGAGACTTAGTTCCTTTAAGAACTTTTAAAGAGTTTCTACATGCTGATTGGCTTCTTCAGAGAACACTACCAATTTGGTGAGAGACGATATCCTTGTACAGAAAGAATTGACTATGGTAATTTTGTTGGGTTTCTATGGTTAAAGTTAACACTTTATTCAAGTTTCAGATAATTTGTTCAGTGTAGAATTCACACTTGCTTTCCAATCTTATGTTTGTGTCACAATCTCATTTGTCATACACTGCATATACACTGGATTGTGGCTTAGCTAGGACTTGACACTTTGGCAAATAAGCACCCAGATGTTAGGACTTCGATACTTAATGGCATGCATTTAGGATACACACAAAGATCTGTCCCAGTACTTGCTTTTCTGAGTTACATTTGTCAAGCTTTATAAAAGATTGTCTTCTGAATTTTTCAATGTAAGAAAGTGAGACTGGATATATGGTCCGTTTTACATACATTTTACAGTTTGAACTTTCAACCCATAAACCAGTTTAGGGTTCTGAATCAAGCTATTCTGTAATGTAGTTGGCCTGTAGTTCTGCATATGTGGTGCTTCGTTTCATTTGGTCCTGAACTTCTGGTATTCTGTGAGGGTACATGAATGGTCTAAAATTGCAGAATACTGTGATTGCCTTGGACTGCCAAACTGATGGTAAAGCAGAGTTGTTAATTACCGCCATCTACTACATCAAGAAAACTAAAAGCAGAGTTTAGTTCTTAATGCATTGTTTTTCTACCCCTTATTTTTTTAGCTTTTATACTTAGATTTTTCACTTACCAAACTTAAAATTTCAGCCCTTCAGACTCTATCTTCTTGTCAACATTGTCGTAGGGAAAGACTTATCAGGCAGTTGTCATTTGATTTCTTTGATGAGAAAAGCCGTATCATGATGCTTTTTAAAAGTAGATGGAAATAATCAATGAATAGTAATAACAGTTCTGCAGTCAATGATCAATAAAAAGTACTTTCCTGAGTGGCATGTTTATTTCAGCTGCTGAAAAATTGTTTCAGAAAAGATTTTTATGACTGTTACTTGCCGTTAACACTTCCATTTTCATTCTGAGAAATAATTTGGGCGTTTCTTGATATTGTTATCTTTCATGCTTGAAGTCTAGATCTGCAGTATGGACAGCAGACATGGGTGAATAGTGCAGTCTGATACAAACTCTGCAGAGAATGTCAATTCTGCATTACTAGCCAGCAGCCTGTGATCTTTTCTCTTTGAATTCATTTTGGAAAAAGTAAAAATCTGGAGTTTACTGTGTAATTATTTAAGATAAAAGAATACTTATATCTGCAGCCAAGCAAGCAAACTCAGGAAGTGGATTAACAGTTGAAGGAGTGTTGATACTTCGTTTGCAAATCACATTTCTTGATTTATTTCCTTGTAGACTTTCTATTTATAAATGCCATATTTACGCTATGTCTTTTTCTAATTCAAAGTTTTTAATGTTTAGAATTGAATTATGTGTCTTCATTATTTTTGTGAAGTGCCTTATTACAATATGTACTTTTAAGATCCAAAATAACACTTTTCAACAAGGAATGTGAAAATTCAGGACTACTTAAATGCGAAAGGAGACATGTTAGTGAGATTTGTGTAAGGTATGAGGTGCTAATGGTATTTTTATGGTACTTTATAGATTATTATGAAAGCAGTTGCTTTTGACTCAAAGTGAATAGGGAATAAAGGAGTGATTTGTGTATTGTGCTTTCTGAGCATTTGGTTGGGCTTTTTTTGTTTGTTTCCTTCAGAAGGAAAGACTTCTGGAAAGATTAAAAAAAATTGGTTTATGTACAGGGAACAAAGGGAAGATGGTGCTCTCGGTTCCGATTGTTCTTTAAAAATTTCATTTGATTAAAAGAAAGAGGGTTGCCCTTTGGGGGATGAAAGATTTTTCTCAGCTTGTGTGTGGGATTTTTTTTCATGGTTTTACTCTTGTGGTTTGAAAACTAATTCATAAAATTTTTACATATTGATCCCTTTGCTTACACCTTTCTAGCGATAAGGTTTCCTTTGTGAGGAAAAATAATTTCTATAGACTATAGCACAGTCTACAGTACTTACCCTGTCTTGTAGAGGTGGAAAGCCAGTGACACCATTTAAAAGTCCATTATTTTTCTAAAATATTATAGATGGAAGAATTGTTGCTGTTTGGGATACTAAATGTTTTATTTGTGGTTTTAGACTCTGAATAAGGAAAGAAGTCAGTCATATGGTTAAGTAATATTCCCAGTTAAGGTTATGAATAGCTAATGTTTTGTTCGCACTTGCAGAGATGCTTAAAACATGCTGATTTTAGCACTGCTTTTGCGTTGTCTTCCTAAATTGTATTGATTGGTTATATATTAATTTTAAATGTAATTTTTATGTCTGCTCAGATAATTTGAATTTATGAGTAATATTTATTACATGTTTTTATAAATTTAAGGTTTTAAGTAAAAACGCTCCCTCTGCCCCCTAAAAATACTACTGTAAATACAGCATGGCAGCCTGTTCTTTTCATCCTGTCTTGGTATACTCCTTTTTTTTTAAATCCTGTACTCCCTGTTTTGTAGTCATCAAGTGCTGGTATTTATACAGAGGACAGCACATGGATATAGTAGGAGGATTCACTTCGTTATAAACAAGAGGATTTGGGGAATACTTTGGGCTAAATTCAAGGTCCATTGTATGTATCAAAGAGTGTTTCCAGGAGAATTTAAGCAACGAACTTCACAGATGCTTTTCAGAATCCCACTAGAATTTTACTGGCATCACATATAAACAGGAGATGTGAAAATATTACGTTTCTTTTGGTCCATTTTATATTCATCTTTGAAAATTAGCTGATAAAGATAATAAGATGGCAGCAAGGTCAGTTCAGATCAAAGATTTATCTAGTCCAGTATTCTGACTCCAAAAATAGCCAAAACTTGATGTGTAAGGAAGAATATGAAATCAGGCATGTTTCACAGCCACCAGAGACAAGTGGTTCATGAACCTCTTGGGCCAAAAGTTGTGTGTCTCTGTTCAATAATGATTCATGGATTTTTCTTCCATAATGGCTTTTTGAACCTATATAAAATCTTCCAACACTCCTACAGGCAATAATGTAGTTCTTAAAGAACCATTAGAAAGATTGTAAAGACTAAATAATTTCAATGTTAAATATTTTATTTTAAAGCAGCTAAATATTCTGTTACAGCTTTGTAAAATTTTCGAAGTCATTAAAATAAGTGCAATTTTAGGTAATCCTGGTTTTCTTCTTTCTAGCTGCTTGCTTCTCATATTTTTCTTGAGTTAGAGTGCATTCATGTCATCGGTTTGTGTGATGTGAGCCAATAAAATCTGAGTCAAGTGCATTAGTGTTCTTGCTGTAGGCAGATCATGTCAGTAGTATCTGTGCTTCGTTGCTTCTCTTCCCGTTCAGAACACTAAAGCCTATCTTGTAGGCTCTGTTTGTACTGGAAGCCAGGTAGGCAGGGTTAAGGTGTGCCTCAAGCGACAGACCACTGCTGCATTCTGGTAGCGAGACCAGGCTACTCCATTTATATTTCCCCTGCACATTTGCAAAGAAAAAGTTCTACAATGGATTTTCTCTTAACAAAGTATATGAGCTTCTCAACAGTTTCTAATTATGCTACTTTACAAATAATTGGAGGAATATCTCTTCCAGAGTAATTAAAATTTGAAGTAAAAGGAAAAATAAAAATGCAGCAAGCTTTTTGTTTCTTAAATAATTTGTCTTAATTAACAATAACAGCAACCACATCAAACAAGAAAGCATATTTGTCTGCGTTTGTTGTCTGTTTTATATAATACGTAGCCCAGGACATTGATTGGCGCAGCCTTGGCATAGCTACCAGAACAGGGTGATTTAATAATGAGGCAGGCAATCTATTTCGTCACAAACAGTATTACCAGTAGAGTCAGCTAAACTAGAAGCCAGTTATTATGTGACATTAAATATCCTGTGTATTTGAATGTATACCAACAATTAATTTAGCAAGGAAGTTTTAAGAAGTGATAGTGTTTATTCACCTAGGCCTTATACCTTATTGCTCCTCCAAGATTTGGAAAGACAGGATTTTCACCAGTCTACTTGCCCTTGGAATGAACTTCAGTAAAATTGTTGGCCAGCTTTCACACAGGGCTGTGGAGGAACACTGTACAGAATTTACATGACAAAAATAGCGAGTGAAAGTAGAATTCTTAAAAACTCTCTTGCTGCCAAGAAGTGCAGAAACTTGTTGCCTGATTTTGGAGCTATTACTAAGACTATGTGCAAATACTGAGGGAAAGTCTCTCTAATCTGTACTGGATACTGACTGTAAATACAATCTACAGCTAATTGCTTTTGGAATGCTAGTAGTTTTTAAAACTCAAAAAACATATGGCATTGAAAATTAAAGTAATTCTTGTTTGCAAACTAGGATGGTGTACTATTTTTTCAATTTTTTAAGGTTTTTTTTTTTTTAATGCAACACTAAAGCCATTACTCTGGGTTTTTTCCAAAATGCCTTTAAAACTTTACATAAGTGGAATTTTTGTAGGTATCTCATGGGACTCAGAAACTAGGTATTTAGATAAAGATGTGTATTCAGTTATTCAGTTGGCAGGAGTGCATCTTACTAAGGTGAGATTCACCCTTTTCTTCACAGAGAAGGTAAACAATAACCAATTATTTCGCATCTCTTGACAAAAACAGAGTGAAGATTTGATATTTCAGAATGAGTTGTGTAGTATTTTTAGGCCAAGTATTGTTTAGGCATGCTGAGATTACAGCTATCTGATGGTGACCTGTTTTTTGACCAATTAGAAGTTAATGGGACCTTGGTATTGATTTACTTATACCTATACTGTGAATAAAAAAGCTGCAGTTTTCTTCCAATCTAGTAGAAAACAAAACTAATAAAGCAATGAAAGATCAAATATTATAGAAATCCTATAAGAATGAGTGAACTTCTCCTACTGGCTTTTGTGGTACAGGAGATTAAAAGCTAGCTCTGATTGAACACTACTGCTTGAAATCTGTAAAGACTGAAAATATTTTATTGTTGCTATTACAGGATAAGAAGGCTTATCTGGATATCATCCACACCTATATGGAAGTTCATGGAACTGTTCACGGGACAAGCACCATTTATATTCCCAGCTACGTAAAAAACCATGGTATACTCAGTGGGCGGGATTTGCAGTTTCTACTGAGAGAAACGAAAGTAAGTTTGTCAAGAGGGAGTAGTGGCAAAAATAGCTACAGATAGACAGTATCTGAGGTGCACACATTTCACCTCCTACGAATGAGCTCCTAATTTAAAAGTATTGGAAAAATAAATGATCAAATGTAAAGGAGCTTAAGTTGTCTTCTGTGTGCTAAGAATATGTTTTTCATCATGTCCATATTTTGTGGATTGACAGCTATTATTAGAAAATTGGGACGACAACCTACATTCACAGGCGCATTGAACAACCAGCTTGAGAAACATGGACGAATGCATTTTTCGTTTTCTTAAATGTGATATTCAGCTCAAGGAAATTATCAGCTGAGAACGTGCTTTGTTTTACATCCCTGATGTGAAAGTTAGGTAAAATCTGAAAGCTGTACAGTAGGCATGCTTGCTCTGCCCTACCAATGACTTTAACCTAGAGTGACCCTGCTCTCTGGGGGAGAAAAGAAGAAAAGCAAGCACTTCATTTGCCATTCAGTTCCTTCCTCTACTTCAGTTGTGCAGAGAGAGAGAGCAAAAGAGTGTGCTTTTTGTGGTGTGCTTTGCCTGTGGCCCCATAGTTAAGGGAACTCAAGATAAGGGACAGTATATTGAAATAAATAAACTTTTGTCCCTGTAGTTAGAATGCTTTGTGGAGTTTTCTGTGCCATTCCCATAATCTTTGTGGCACTTTATAACATTAAAACACTTCAGTAGATTACATTTAAATAGGATGTTTAACTTTCAGTTGGTGAAAGAAGTGGTTTGTGTGTTTAAAATTAGCAAAATGCGTGGAACTGCACCACTTACTCCCCATTGTTGATAGTTTCTTGCTGTGCAGTTCTACAGAAGAATCTATTAAAAAAAAAGAAAGAAAAAAGCAAGCACCTCCTAGTCTTCCCACACGACTGCAGAGATCTCCTTTTTGAAATATTTGGGAAAATGATGGTAATTTGACATCTCTGTGTGACAGCTGTTGGCAAATTATGACTTTTTAAAGACAACCACTGTGTGTATGTACTTGATGCATACAGATACACATAATGTTGCAGATTAAAAAGTCAACATTTACTTTCGTCATAGATAATACTGAGATTACACAGCTTGTCTGTGTGGAGTATGAAATCACTGTGTTAATCATAGTACTAACGTGGGAAGAATATTGACATTGAAATAACCCCAAGCACAAACAGTGACTTTCTTCTGGAAAAAAAAAAGAAAAAGTGCTCTATTCACTGGAATAGTAACAGAAGCTAATGGACTTCCTATAGAATTGCTGAAGTCCTTATAATTTACAAAATACAGTTCATAATAATAGTTATGTTTGAGTAAGTCTTCCTCTAATTCTTTATCAGCCATCTTGCATGTATTACACTAAAAACCTTGATTTTCAATATTAAGTAGATAGCTCATCTAGTTGTTAATGGTTATATTTGCTGTGCTCTAAGATGCAATGTAAAGACACATTCACTTTAGGACAAATTCAAGTTGATACATACATATTATGCAGCTCAGCACAGTGCAGTTATATGGGTTTTGTGAACACAGGAAGTAGCCAGACTAGTTTCACTCGGTTTTTGAGTAGTAATTGCAATTATCAGATAGAAGATAACTCTCTCGTGATTGTGAAGAACTCCTGAGATCAGCAAGTTGCTTATTTTTCATAAATTGTATTTTTGTGAAAAGCGTGGATCTATGCTGTACTGTAGAGTCCTACAAGCATTTTAGATTTTAATGATTTTCTATGCTATTGTTGTGCAGTCGTTTGTTTTTTTTTTTCTTCCTGCTATTGGGGAAAATCCTTAGCGAATTTGCTACATTTCTTAGTAGATGGCACTGGGAAACACATCAATGTGTTTCAGGACCCTGTATCAGGAAGCCAGTGTTTTTATCACATTATCTCTTCGATACAATCTTTCTTAATAAACTTTTTTTTTTTATTAAGTCTGCAAAGAGTATTTTCATATGGCTTTTCTGAACTTTTGTTAGCAGATTTGCAAATGGCAAAAGCTGTTTTATTCTTAAGGAAATTATTTATTTATGATGCAGCCAGGCTAACAAAAGTTTGACCTGATGATAAGCAGTTAAGAGTCCATCTGCTTCTCCTAGTACTTACTATTGTCAGGCAAATGGGAGTGCAACAGAGTTCTCATGTTGCAATGAAATTAAATTAAATATGGCTTACTGCATCATGAATTTTGGTTATTATTCCTGTCTAATACTGTTCCAATATATCTAGTTTATCAGAAAAAATAAAACAGCAGCATCATGAAAGTGACAGTGGAAACTGAGATTTACCATCTAATTTGTTTGGACTTTTTCAGTTCGAGGTGAATTTTTGTGTTGGTTTTGTGTTGGGTTTTTTGGGGTTTTTTTGCTAGCTGATGCTTAGTATCTCATAGGTACACTGGCTGTTCTGCCTTAGCATATGGTTGCCTTTCATTGTCAGTCAACAGACATACTTGCTCTAAGTCATCTTGTTGCCTTTACCTTCACAGTTTCAGATTTTTATATCCTTCAAGAGACAATAACGTAGCTTAGCATAAAAACTCCACTCACCTGTCTCTGCTGGCCATCTGCTGCCTGTGTGGGTCAATTGTGTTTATATCAATTGGATTGTGGATTGAATTGCTAAAGTAAGTGCAGGTTTTCCACAAAAATCAAGCTGACTTGAATGGGAGCTTTGTGCCCTGAGGAGCCTCATGTATGTGTGCACATGCATCCAGTGATGTTCAAGGACACTTTTTAATCATAATCACTTTAATCGCTAGGCAACATGGCCAGAGCCCCATAATGAATTTAGTTATGGGGTTTTGTCACTAGACAGTGTGCTGAAAGTATGTGAGTAATCAGAGCCGTAACTCTGGAATCTGTGGGCGCAATGCTCACTTGAACCATCTAGGCCTGCTGTTTGCTGTCTCCAAGCAACAAACTTTGTCTTTAAGCTTCCAGAAACTTTCAGATTTTTCTTTTTCTAAACATATGTTTTGAGACCTAAGGACAAGGATTGTCTTTCATTGCTTGTGCTTTCAACATTGTGTTAGCAAGTTAGATCAGCTGATAAACAATCTAGTTTTCAGGAAGTCAGAGCTAAATGATAATTTAACAAATCACACAGTTCAGTGTACTCAGAAGTGTCAGTTTATGTTGCACTGCTTCATTTTGCCCTTAGACAGCAAAATAGTGATAGGTGATGGCTCAGTCATGATTCTTGATCAGAGCTTTGCATTCCCAAAATGTATTTGGTCTCTGCAGTAGTTTGTATACGACACAGTTATTCTCAAAAGCTTGCAGCTGCCATTTCATTCCGGTATTATAAAGCAACGCATTTCAGAATAAGTGTATTTTCCAAGCAGGAGGGGGCTGTTTGAGATTCATCATGGCTAGTTCAGCTGTGTAGCGCATGACAAAAACGAGACATGTCAACAGTTCCTAATGAGAAGATGTAAAGCCATTCATCACGTCAGAAGAAAATAGGGTAGGCGAGCTGGGAGCCTTCCTGCCAACTTACATGGCTTCTTGCCAAGTGGGCAGCTGGAGGAGTTGGACCAGACTCTCTTGGAAGAACCAGTACTGAATTCTTGAGAAATATTCCTCCTTTCAAGAAAGTTTCAGATGCAGCTTTTTACTTCGAGTCACTGAATTTTTGAGGGAATCCAAAATCTGTTACTAAGTGTAATTTACAATTTCTGAATGGTGATTAATAAAAGGAGCAAATAGTAGGAGCAACACCCTGTTTAGACAGTTTGGGAAAAATCCCCTTGCAAGGTTGAATAAGCAGAAATAGGAAGACAAACTTTTTTTTTTCCATATTGCCTTTTTTGATGTAATACATTTTTTACTTCCACACGCTTCACAAAATCAGCTGAAAAGACATTTAACTGGTGATTCTATTCTAAAGTTGTTTCAATCACAAAAGGATTGACTTCTCCAGATAGTATTTCATATTCATGAGAAAAATATATCAAGATAGTTAACCTTTGCTACACTTCTCTTTCTGTAGTTCAGAAGAGAATATATAAGTTCAGTAAGGAGGCATACAAAAGTGGTGATAAACCTACCAACCCGACTGAATAAGTTAGATGAAGTGCAGTAATGTTAGAAAGAGGAGAGGAGAAGATAAACACTCCTGTTTATGGAACTATAGCATTTAGTCTCTGGAATTTGAATTTTTTCTTTTAAATATTCAGCTAGTCAGAATTACAGTCAGTGAAGTAAAACATTCATTTCTTATTTTATACTTTTGGCTATAATTTAGAAAGACTGTTTGTTGAAGTATTCATTTTAATAATAGTCTCATCTGGTGCTGTAAACTCCACAAATAAATTGCTTAGTGTCAACTGAAAGTCAGTAGCTTCCAAAAAATAAACCAAAACCACACTGTTTTTTCATGGGAGTGGTTGTGAAGCACTTTTCACGTCAGAGAAGTCTCCACTTAGCTGCTACACCGTGAAAGGACTTCTTATATTATAATCAGTAAAGAATGGTTTCTTGGCTAGTCTGATGCTGGGTGGCCAACTCAAAAGCCTGAAATTCCAAACCAGGGTTTCAGTTCACTGCAAAGGCAGAAAAAGTTCTTGAGGAGCCTTTCTTATGAAAACCAAAGTATTCCTGCTTGAGGGTTTCAACACCTGCTTTACTCAGGTTGGGCACGTGAGATTGCAGATAAGAATCCCCTTTTTTGATTCATGCAGACCTATAGGCAGACACATCTGGGTAGCAGACCTTGCAAAAAAGGAAATGATTTTTTAAAAAAAACGACACTGCTGTTACCAAGATCATTTTACGTCTGTATTTATTTGCTATTACGTCCTTTAGATATACTTTTATACTGTGAACTTCTCCTGGCAATCATCTCATTATATGGGGCATTAGCATATAGAGCCTACTGTGGCATGTGCCCACTTAAAGCACTGTGTGAAAAATAATGGTTCTGGCTTTCAAAAACATTTGAAAGGTGAGAAAAATGCTCACATACAGAAAATCAAATGGTTTCAAGCAGTAATCAACCAGTAAAACATAAAGGAATTCTACTCTGCGTAGCAATTCTGCTGCAGCTAACAAAGGAGGATCAGGGCTAACATTTCTGAACCATGTGTACCCACAGTTACGTTACCAGCATTGTCAGATTTGGAGTTTTGCATTACAGACCTTCAGCCATAGGGTGAAGGTGCCTCTCCATGGTGGACCGTGGTTACCAGACACAGTGTCCAGTAAGAGAGTACCCTAAAAGCCATAGTAGCACCTTACGTGGTGGAGGCAAATGTACATTTATATCACAAAATAGTGGAAACTCAGTCTGTTCTAAATCTTTACTGGTTTGTGGGAGAGCCTTGTCTTCCACACAGTACTGTACTGAGGATGGATGCTTGGTTCACTGGTACCTGAAAATTGTTGCCTGTTATTTCTACTTTTTTCTTTTATTTTCACTTCTTTTTCAATTTCACTTGCAGCATTTGTTGCATACTTTTAGGAAGTACCTTGACAGATTGTTTTAGCCTTTCTGGAAATAACAAGCTGCATGTAATTCAAAGGATTAGCAAATTAGAGCACCGTAACAATGAGTTACAGAAATTACCTGTGTTCTCTAATGCTTACTTTTTTAATCATAATGGATGTCACTTTCTTGAGGCAATTAAGATATTCCTCAGTTTTGCTCTTTATACCATACCAAAATACTAGCTCCCTAACCAAGGAACGTTAATAAAGGGCAATTTTCAGGAGCAGGGTCTAGATTCACTTTGGGAATTTCAGCTGACCTGATGACAGCGTGATGGAGAGGGATAGAAGATTTTGGGGGGTTGAAAGAAGCTGCGGGGGCTGCGGGCAGCTCTGAGCCAAGCTGCAACCTCAGGCCCACAGGCAGCACACACACATGCACCGTTCTAGCCATCAGACACATCCTTCTTTCTTTCTTCAAAGGTATGGTGCTGCTTAGCGGTAAGGTTGAAAAATGGATACGAAACAGGTGGTAAGCTATTTATTATAGATTAAGTGTTGACAGTGTGCTCTGTGCTGTCAAAACATAAAACCATGTTTCTTTCCCCATGGAGCTTCCTTCTAAATAAACGGACCAGTCAGACACAGAACTGTTGAGCAGTGCACAGCAGCAGTTTATTAAAAAAGTGAAAAACGAAGCAAACAAACCAGCATTCTCTACATAACAGACAAACAGGGGATCATAGGAGAATTAATACTTCAGATGGTTTTAATTGCCAGTTCTCAGCTGGTTTTCTGCCCGAACTAAGCAGTAGTTTAAATAAATAACATTATGTGTGCAGATTGCATGAAATGGTTTTGTGTCTGTAATTAATTATTTTCAAGAGATTACCTTTCTTTAAATTAAGCCTCTTTTGAGATGAAGTTTAGTATGCATTTTTTCTGACAGAAAGGTAATATATCTTATGCCATATATAAAACCCAAATTTAGATAATCTAGCTTTAGTGGAGGTAGTCTTCCAGATCTTTTTTTTTATCAGCCACTCGAGAGTTTCCTGTAAGATTTAAATCTGCAAGATAGCTGAGAAACTTTTTGCAAGTAGGCGACTTTTTGAACCTGAAAATTGAAATCTGAAATAACAATGTTCAGCTCCATGCAGTGGAAATTGTATGTCCTCAACTATGCTGAGAAGCATTAGCTTTCTTTTTAAAATGAGCCAACTCAGAATTTATACTGTTGCCGTGGGTCAAAGAGGATTGATGCTGCAATGCCTGTGCACAACAATACTGACTCCAGGTTTATGCATCCATGTTAAGATCAGCTCCTAGAAAGGGCCTTCAGTTTTGAATCTTCTTTCACTAGGATTCACTTCCATGTTGCAGAAAATTTAATGTAGAATAGTATAATTTGACCTCTTTGAATACATACATCCTGAATACATGATCCTAATAATTATGAAGATTGCTCTTTTTATTTTCTTGAAAAAAAGCAGTAGATATATATATGCATGTTAAGTCGTACAGCAGTGCTGTGAAACTGCTGTTACAAATGAGAGCTTGTAATTCTCTCATTATACACAGACATTCAAATAAAGATGAAGAATCCTATATTTAATTCAGGGGTTTTAATTATGTTGGGCCAGGAAAGGGGTCAAGATCCAAATAAAAGCCAGACAGCTCTGAAAAAATATTACATTTCTTTACATTGGAGAAAAGCACTGCCTTTTCTAGAGCACCTGTAATCTCGGCTGATTTAAGAATAGCTGTGTGATGCATTTTTCCTCCTTCAATTTACCTTGGAGGTGTTGAACCCTCTTAATCCTATGCAAGCTCTTGCTGCCTAGGTACAGTATCTTCAGCTGATGTTTGCTGCCATCTATCGTTTTAATTAGAAGACTTAATCAGTTTGGCAGGAGCATGTTCATATTGGCAAAACCAGCAGGTTAGCTGTTGTGGGAGAGAGGGGGAAAACAGTAGTGTGGCTGTTCCATGAGGTTACTGCAGTAAAACCTGTACCTGCAAGAGAGCCCCAGCAGTTTCATTTCAACACCAATCAAAACACCAAATGACTTTTTTTTTTTCCCCAAAAAAAATAGCTGAAAGGGTCCGTTGTTGCCTCAGCTCTGTGAAAAACCACCTCAGCTCATTACAGAAGATTATTGTCAAATGTGTTTAACAGGACATTCCGTTACTGCTTGGGTAGGAGGGGGTGAGCTGCTGAATTTCTCCCATTTTCTTCTTAACGTTACATATTTTTAGGCTGGTAAATTTAAAATGCATTATTGTTTATTTTAAGTTAGCTCTTAGCTTTCAGTTTTTGTAAAGAACAAAAATTAAGGTAGTCCTTTTTTTCTATTTTTCAGCTGTTCGTTGGTCTCGGATTTCCATATGAAGGGCCAGCTCCTTTAGAGGCTATTGCTAATGGATGTGCTTTTCTAAATTTAAGATTTAACCCACCAAAAAGTAGCAAAAACACAGAATTTTTCAAAGGCAAACCTACACTCCGAGAGGTAAGATTGATAAATCTTGGTAATTTCTTGATTGAAAATGATTGTGGATTTCTTTTTAGTAACCCAATATAGGAAAAATTGCCTAGGTGTTCACAGTTTATTGCAAAAGGTGTGCAACTGTAGTTTTCTTTGGCCATTGATGGGATTATCAGTCCTTATTTTTATAGGATAATTAAAATTTTTTGTTAACATATTGTTAAGCTTTATGTCTAGATTTGCTTATGTGCATTCTGCTAATTCTTATTGACAGACCATAAACTGAAGTTTCACTTGAAAACCTGATGTTCTTCCCAGGAACAGATCATGTCATCGGATACATGATGTGTCATTTGAAAGCAGTTTTATTTTGTTGAAGAAACAAACGTTACTGTGTACTGTGCAGGAAGTAAATAGGTGTTTAAGTAAACTATAAAAATGACATTTGTGGGTTGTTGTGGGTGTTTGGGGATTTTTTTTTTTTTTCCTCCAGAAAAGACCTGCTCAAGGCATTGTTGAGCTAAGGTCACAACCCACAGTGTTTGTGGTTAAACACTGAAGACGTTTGGAGAACTGACTCTGTAAGAGAACAGTGAAAAACAAACCTCAAGCTTTCAAAACAGCCAGTGAGTTTAAACTCTAGTAAGAGAAAAATGAGGCTAAGTAAACTAGCCCCTCACCCCAGCACTGACTTTGGAATATTTTTCTTCTTTGGTGTAGGTAAAATTCAGCCTATACCACTTTTAAGCATTTAACAGTCATGTAGCCATTTCTGACATTAGCACTTTTGCCTTGACCATGGCTTGTGCATAGGTGTATATACATATTTTCCTTACATACTTATCTGAATGGAAAGCTCTCTGATAACACTTAGATGGTGAGAACTTTGCACAGCCATATTTCCCAATTCATGTTACACTTGGGCTATATAAATTGCATACTGAGCAGCACCAGCTAGTCAATAAGCAAAAGACAGTTTACTGTTTTAAACCAGGAACATAAACTCTTTATGATTTTGTGATCCAGGACTGTAATTGCCTTTCAGCTTGTACAGGACACGAGTTCAAACTCACCCCTTCTCACAGCTTGCATTGCTAGCAAAGGAGATAGCGATAAGAGAAAAGAAGTCTGTTTAAACTTTCTCCTTGTGCTTGGCACTTCTCAAAGCTTTTCTTCTGTGGGTCACTCGACTGTTTGTCTCGTTTCCAGTGGTTTTGTGCCCAGACACTATAGCCGGTCAGGCTCAGTAAATAATCTGGACCCACCTAACTCTTTAGTAGGAATTTTAGTGCTTGGAATGCTGTGCTAAATCCTGCTGGCATGTGTCAGCACTAACAGAAACGCTGTGCACCTGACTTGAACAGAAAAATAATCCCTATTGACTGCTTTAGTACAAAATAATGTAATGAACGTTCGTCACAAATGTTGCTGCGTTCACATGCTCTGCTGACCTGTCCTAAGAATAACCTTTTCTATAACTGGTTTTCACAACTGCATTTAGATCCGATTGCCAGTAATCCATGTGCTGGTTCTTTGGGATAAGAAAGTCCTTAAATCCTTCTCTCAGTTTTTCCAAGTGTTAAAGGCGAACAAAAGAAGCTTGTGTAGTTCTGCAAATTGATTATCCATAGACCAATTTGAAGATAAAGTCTGTGTTTAGTACTTTGGTAAAGTAACCATTGCAAGTCACTACTTCTGTCTTGTTCTAGGTAGAATTTATTGGGAGGGGTATTAACTGTTTCCCCTCTACCCCTAAGATGGGGTCCTGTAATGAAGACTCTGTACGAAAATTGGAAATGACAATTTTTATTTTAGATCAGCAGTTGTTTTGTCTTGGGACATGGTTTTGCTGGGGGAAAGAGACAGGAAAAAAAAACCACCAGCAACAAAAAATCACCTTCAAGCAGCTTGTTTTGTACCAGTATTTGTAGCAATATTTCTTCTCCAAAGAAAGATGTACTTGGTGGGTGTAGTTTCTTTCATTTTCTGCTTTCAGGAAGGGGAAAAAAAAGACCTGAAATTAGAAATTAATTTAAATCTATTTATAAGAATTCTTAAGGATTTTAATTATAGACAGAGGGAGTATCTCTTGAATATCTAAAACATTAAGGCTCAGCCAATTAAAGCATTTCAGTGTTAGGAAATAGTCTTAATATTTTTTGAGAGTATAGATGTAGAATTACTGGTGTAATAAAATTATGTTGCTAGTTACTCTTAATACTTAAACTGCTACTAGTCTGAGAAGTTTAGTTGTTCGTCTAACGGATCAGATCTGGCTTTAATGTTGCCGTCTGTCTGAGAAGGTAGAGAAAGAGTGGTCTAAGGCATAATTCCTAAAGCTTTGTGGTATTTCAAACACTGTTCTATGTTTGTATTTTTAAAGGTGCAATAGAAGGTTTTTCACTGTTACTGAAAGCAGTAGGAGTGTAGCTTCTGCCATCTGAAGTCCAGACATAAGTGCCTTGGGAACTCAGTCGTGGTAACCAAATTTTTAAGTACATATAGTTTTAGTTGCAGTAGAAGTACTCTTGAAGAAAGGTTAGAATACGTCAGTCTTCAAGGAGCATTGGACTTTTTGGAGGAATTTAAAATATGCCGATGGGAGCACAGTGCAGTGGGCTGCAAGGGGAATGTAGGCAGTTACGGAAGCTATCTGTGCGCAGAACCATCCCGAGTGACCAGCCCAGCAGCTGCAATCTTCAGCCAGTCCGTGAGCCCTCCCCACCACGCTGCCCTGCAGCCAAAGGTGGGAGCTGGCCCAGAGTCCCCTGGAGCATTGGTCTCGGAGCACAGATTTATGCTAGCTGATCCCATATGTAACTGTAAGACTGGCTTGTCTTGCCCACAAGCAAAATGCAAGAAGCAATTTTTTTTTTAAGTAGTTTCTTGAATCCATTTGAGGAAGAGAACAAGTATGGTATATGCCCAGTGCAGAAGGTTCTTGCGAACAGATGTTGTTTCCTACTTCAGATCTTTTGCACTAACTAGATTTTTCTCTGTATCATGCATAAAGAGGCAGCTGTATAAAAATTGTCCATGAATAATCTGGCAGGGGGCGGGTGTGTGTGTATTTATTTAAAAATCAGTTGTCTTCTGAAGCCAGTGTGAAACACTCCTCTCTTCTGCAGCTTTTGCTTCCTCTCTGTGTGTTCATTTGCACGTTCCTCTCACTGCTGTGCAACCTGTCACAAAAATTACTTTTAGTGCCATCCAGCTAGTTCTCAAAGCAATCTCTGATATAACTTTTCTTAGTTATCTACTTGGGTATTTGTTGAATTTGTTTTCTGACCAAGTGGTGAGCAAAATACCAGTTAACACTCTTATTGAGGTCAAATCACTCTTGTACTAACAGCAGTGAGAGTCAGAATTCATCCTAAGTGATAGAAATGATTCTTTATTCACTACTACTCACAGAAGCTTGGAAATGTTTGAAATTTGAAGGAGAGACAGGACAAGGATGACATCTCTTGAAGCCAGTCATGCAGGTCTAACCAGGACCTGTAGCAATTACGGGTTGTGAAAAAGGAGGGCTGCCCTGTGAATGAGCTGTGGGGAAGCAGGGTCACATTGTAAAAGCAATTTCAGTAAGCATCAGGTCTTCTGTGATGTGGGTCATTATGAGGACCAAAGCCACAAGTGAGAGGTGCACAAATGTTACTTGTGATCTGTGTTATTATATGATTTTCAGTTTTCCAACTAAATTCACTCTCTAAATTTAAACACAGAAAATCTGAAAGATAATTCAGAAGGAATGATGCTGACTGTCAGATTCTAGCTGAATTCTTGTGTTATCGTAGTGCCTATCATCCAAAAAGTCTGATGAGAGTGAGAGGGAAGGATATCTTGATGCATTAATTTTTACCGAAATCATTTCTTCCCTTCAGTTGACATCTCAGCATCCCTATGCTGAAGTTTACATCGGGAAGCCCCATGTCTGGACTGTTGACATCAATGATCTTTCTGAAGTTGAGAAGGCTGTGAAATCAATTTTGAATCAAAAGGTGAGAAATGTATCCTCAATTTGTCATCAACACTTGAAGGTGTATTTTGTACTGCATGTAGAGTACTTCCTAATGTTAGTCTGATTAAAGCAGAGTGCTGCACTTTAGCAGGATATTGGGGAAAAAATTGTTATTACATATCTGTGGTATCTGATTATCATGTTTTAGTACTGGATATGTCAGGTTTTTTCCTGAAAAAAATAAACATGAGTGGATTTATATAGAAATGTGAATTTCTTATGTAAATTATACAGCAATCTACATTTTCTGTGCATTCAGTGAGGAATTTTCCTTGTTGATTCTTAGAGCATTGCAGGCTGTCCAAATGCATGCTCAACTCTTTTGACTGATTTTGTAGCCTTGACATAACTGCCACTGAAGTGCTTGTGCACTTACAATGTGGAATTGTAATGAGGGCGCTTCAAGGAAAAAAAAAGTTTGAAGTAATTTTCAAAGCTATCACATTCTGTTTTTGCCATAATGTTTTCTTTTTCACTTCAACTCGAGAACTGAAATTCAGTTAAAGCAGGAGCTCTGGAATCCCATAGGGTCTCAAGCTAGCTTGATACCTATTACATTGCAATATACCCTGAGTTTCCTTAAAGATAATCACTGAGTAATTTTTATTGCCTTTACAAAGTAGCAAAAATCAGCTTAAACTGCTGATGGTTTTGTGAAATTGTGATTTGTTAATGAGTTTATTTGCATTTATTGTTGCTACTTAAGCTACAATGTAGTATTTGGAATACAAATTGCTACCACGCAGTGCATCACAAAGTTCATTTAAAGAAAAAAACCTCTAACATTAACACACTATGTTTTCACAGATTGACCCTTATTTGCCCTATGAATTTACATGTGAGGGAATGCTTCAGAGGATGAACGCGTTTATTGAAAGACAGGTATGAACTTTTATTGTGGATGACTCTCTTGTTTTATGTTGGGAAGGGAGGACCCCCTCCATTTTAAAGCTTCTCAGTGTTGTTGCTGTTCAAGTAGAAATAGTAGCTGTGCAGTCCCTGGTGTTACATCAAAGCAGAAGGGCAAAGTAATTTTTCAGTGTATATGTGACTTCTTTGACTGTGTACACACAAAAAATCTTTGGTTCATGAAGTATCATGTAAATACAGAGATACTTTTGTGGTAGAATTGCACTTAGGCTAAAGCCTCTGGGCAGATTTTTTTAAGTGTTTAGTTTCAATTGATAAAGCTTTACATGTTTTGGAAGCCGGTTACTTAGAGGACTTTTGCCCCCCATGCATTATTGCCAGCTGACAGCAGCAGAAGTTACTGAGTTGGAGAAATAAACTGCAGAGATTTACACAGGATCCTGATTTCTAGAAACTGTATGTTTGCTTGGACTTCTGCCCAAGACCAGATCAGTTGCAGTGGCCAGCTCTGCCTTTTGTTCTGGCTGCTGCAGAAGAGAGATAGGAATAACCTATATCCCTGATATGCCAATTAATTGCCAGGATTTCTTTCAAAAGCACTGGACATGCTTCTGTACCTGTATTGTGAAAGTGGACTGTGTTAAAGACAGTAATAAAGAATAACACAGCTTCAGGTCAGAAGCGTAGTTAACATAACTATTTCCAGTTTCCTGCCAATAACTACTTTAAGCTTTTTGCTGCTGTATTGATGACATAGCCTTTAAAAGTATCTCTGCTTCTTTTGATTCTCCTACCTGAGTTAGCTATAATTGAGAGGTTTTGTCAATACAGGAAGAAATAGAGCTCAGGGTAAGGGAGAAAAAGAGACAATCTAGAGATAGCATCTGTGGGGCAAAGCTGCCTTTCCCCCCTGGACCTCCCCCAAGGGCTAAGCCCTGGCCTGTACCCTGTGCTTCTCAGAAATAAGTAGAGCATTGTAATTTTGTTCATTGCTTTGACTCATTGTCAAAAGCCATTATTGTTTCACAGCCCCCAGGATGCTCAAGCATCATTATTAGCTGCATGTGCTTAGCACTGTGCCCGATTAACATGTCAGATGAAGCAAAAATAAAGGTTGAGACCTTATTTTGAAGAGTTTGTGGTGGGAGGCAGGCAGAACAGAGAGAGCAGCACAAGCTTGGAACAGGAACAAAGACGCACAGAGTTGATGTGGTTCAGAGGTTCTGGGGTGCATTAACTACAAGAGTGTGGTCTTCAGGGGCTGTTTGAATGTGAAGAGGATGGGGCCAGATACACTCACCCACAAGTCACCCTATGGGACAGGGAAACTGTAGAACTTAAAAGGAGTTGTCTGGAGTTCCCCTTTTGGGGCCTTGGCTCAGGATCAGGAGGGAGGACAGTGTTCACAAGTAAGGTTTAGAGAATTTCCTGAATCTTCAGATCCAACAGCTGGGCTGAAGGTTTTTAGGGTCTGAAGTAAGAGAACTACTGTGAGCTGTGGTTTCATGTTTAGCAGTGCTACCTTCAGCTGGATTAAAACAGCTTTCACTCCAAGCTACTCCTCCCTGCCAGTGCACTGCCCCAGCCAGCAGCCCAGCATGGCTGTGCCATCTGCTGAATCCATCCCTTGATCCTGTTTGCTCTGTGGCTGCACAGACAGTTGTGTCAATCTGCAAAGCGACAGTGTAGGGTGGGAACCAAAGGGTGGGACTGCTTAAATTGGCACTGCCATCAAAGGAGCCGCCAGGCAACCGCAGCCGAAGCAGCTGCGGGATTCCCTGTTGCAAACTTGGGAGCTGTTGGATGAGGCAGGCTGGGCTGATGGAACAGACATGCTGACTTTGAAAGATGTGGTCAAGCGGAATGCTTGGTAACCCAGCAGAAAATGTTTTTGGCAGGTTAGCAAACTGACTTGGCTCAGCAGACGGTCAGCTGAGCACCAGAGCTTGGCAAAGGGAGTGGAGTGAGGACATTCGTCTAAGAGCAAGAAAAGCTAGAGGGAGGAGGACACCTCCTTTGACGGAAGAACTAAGCCTGTCTCACCTTGAAATTGTGGTTATAGGCAAAACAAAAATAAACACAGTCTCTGGTGAAGCTTAACCTTCTGTTTTACGTAACATCTTTTTCTTTATTTTACCCCTATGCATGTAGGGTTGTCGGGCAAGATAGATTGGGGTGAAGATACCAAATTTAGGTTGCTTTTATGGTTGATAGGAAAACTAGCCAGAGACAGCAAACTGAAGCACGGCACTGTGTGTGCTGGTACCTGTGAAAGTGATCTTCTCCGAGACATGCTTCAGGGTGGCATAAGCTGAGGAAGGCTTCCCACCAAGCTATGGACTGGAAATGGGAGGCTGTGCCCAGTTTTGGGGGAGAATTTTCAACTAAGAGATGTTAAAAGCTGAAGCCCCCAGCAAATAGTGAAGCCTCACAAGTGATTCACTGTCTTTGAAAAACTTTGTCTCCTGCCTGCACTAGCTGTGAATCCAATCTGATATTACAGTACTATATTGTACATATTACATTGGTATATATTACAGTATTAGATTGGATTTTGAACCTATATACATTTCCTCCTGCATCTAGTAGTTTAAATATTGATTTATAAAAGGACAGAATAAGCAAGGTGCTTAAGCCAAATAGCAAAATTACCTTTTTGAAACAACCTTATTAAAAAGTACCTCCAACCATCTATTGTTAACGTGTTCTTTTAGATGCCGTTAAAATTATTCTGCCATAAATATGCTCTAAAATTACTCAGGTTTTTCGAATATGGCACAAGGGAATGGCTTAGAGCTGCATCAGGGGAAGTTCAGAATGGATATTGGGGAAAAAGCTCTTCACTGAGAGGGTGATCAAGCACGGGAACAAGCTCCCCAGGAAAGTGGTCATGGCCCCAAGCCTGTCAGTGTTAAGACGCGTTTGGACAATGCTCTTCGATATATGGTTTAGCTTTTAAGTTGCCTTGTGTGGAGTCAGGAGATGGTCTCTATGATCTTAGTGGGTCCCTTCCAACTCAGGATATCCTGTGATTCATGACTGTATAATATTAAATTTATGGTTAGACCTGGGAGTATGAAAACTTCCTCCTTCAGCAGAGGAAATCTAAACAGAGAAAAAAAAGCCCAAACTGATGTTGAGAACTGGTAAATGATCTGCGGTCTTAGCTTCATTAAAATTTCAAGTAGTTCAGCCTTTGGGTCACAGTGTGGGACCTGTCCATACAAGTA
Organism: Buteo buteo; assembly: GCF_964188355.1. Classification (NCBI taxonomy): domain Eukaryota; kingdom Metazoa; phylum Chordata; class Aves; order Accipitriformes; family Accipitridae; genus Buteo; species Buteo buteo. Next base: position 46,490,250 of record NC_134175.1, read on the forward strand.
TTAGTTTTGTCAGGAAAAAGCAAACCATGATGGACTGGGCCCAAATTTTCTGATCATCTTTTGATGGGAGTTGCTAAACGTTAAAATAATGGCTGAATATCATGGAATGTTATACAAAACCAGTGTTTAAAATTTTCTCTTTACTTTTTCTCATTTTAAATGTCAAGACAGTACGAACTTGTCTTTGAATAGTTTTCGCTAGCAGTTGTGTTTATATATGATTTCTTCCTTCCCTCTTTCCACTGTGGTGACAGTTGACTGCATGCATTATTTATAGCAATTTTTTTCAGTGTTGGGAGAGCACTTTTACTAGCAGTTCAACCAAGAAGAGCAAACAAACTCTTTGAGTCCTGGCTGCTTTGTAGAAATCTTCAGTCTTTTATGAGTTCAGCTCGCTCCGTAGAGCTGCGAGTCCCCTGATCCTTTCCACGTGGCTCTCCGCATGGGCCACTTGAGACAGTTCTTGCCTACAGGGTAACTGGCCTCTGGAATTCTTCTCCTAGCCGAACTTCTTCCTGATATTTGTGCTGTTACAAAAATAGTTCTGCTAGCACCAAATTAGTGAAACAGGAGTCACTGAGAAAGCCAAAACGGGTTGGGTGTGTGGAAGTAAAGAGACTAGCTAGAGTTGCTTATGATAAATTAAAAAAGGTAAAGGTAGGGAAGAATGATACTACCACATTTTAAGTAGCAAAGGTGATAATTCCCTCATGCAAAAAAAAAAAAATTCTTTTAAAAGGTGCTTAAGTTACTGATTTAATACATCTGACATGAGCTGCAAAATGAGTGTTTGGGTGATAATAACCACTTATTTTACTAATGGGGAAAATTGCTGTCAAGGGACTGGATGCATCATAATAAAGTATGATCTGTCACTGCAGGATTTCTGTCATGGGCAGGTGATGTGGCCCCCATTAAGTGCCCTTCAAGTAAAAACTGCTGAACCTGGAAAATCCTGCAAACAAGTCTGTCAGGAAAACCAGCTCATCTGTGAGCCTTCCTTCTTCCAGCATCTTAACAAGGACAAAGCTCTGCTTAGGTAAGTACTTAGAAGCACAAACATATTATTTGGCCTCTTTTTACTGCACTGGCTTTTGCCGCATATTAAGTTTAGTGCACGAATTCTGTGAGAAGGGAAGGTGGGGAGAGAAGTACTGTCTTGTTTGGCTGCAGCAAGCTGTGAGGTTAGCTGTCAGTCCTTCATGGCAGTGGATGGTAGAAGTTACTGCTGTGCTGAGAGCACCGTTCCACGTAGCATGTGTTTCTGCAATGAGGAATACAGCACCGAGGCCAAAAATTTACATCTCTTCCTTCCCTGCCCTCCATCTCCCATGTGTGTGCCCCTTTGATGTTGGGTTGCTTGCACTGCGCAAAGATGCTTGTGCTGCAGGGATCGCAGATGCCAGGGGTATAATTGTGTTTGGATAGACCCTTTGCAGCCCTGGCTGAGCGGGTGCGCTATTCCGTAGCTTTTGCCATATCCTTCTGAGAGTTAGTGAACTTGCAGGACTCTTAATGCTCATCCAAACTGTGCTCAGTCAGCTGGGTCAGAAACAAAATGCATTTTGTTGCAGTAAATGGAAATCTGTACACATTGTGTGATTTCTGTCAGTTGTTCACATGATTTTAAATATAACATTTATAAAGTGTTGCTTTTATTTATTGAGCTCCCTAATTGGTCACGATTAACATCTGTATTGAAACATTTATATTCACTGGCAATTAGCAATTCCTGTTTCTGCAAACCTTTTGTCGGTATTGTCCTGGGTAAAGAATTGTAAACCCGTGTACATTAGAGGTATTAGTGCCAACTGATAAAAGCTTACGAGCTATGCATTAAGGAAGTTAATGTTGCTTTCAGGTGCTGTCACTTTGGGAATATGTCTGTGTTCCTTTCAGAATAAAAACAAAGCACTCAGAGCTAGGCTCCAACAAATGGCTGCTAGGGAAACTGCTTTCTAGGTTTTCTATCTCCACTTTTTGCTAAATTAAATTGTAGAAGGTTTTCATTTTTGTATTTTGTTTGAAAAGTTGTAATTTCCAGTGGAGTTCAGAAGCAGCTCATACAAAAACTTTGTCAGGCTTCTTTTCTAGCTGTCTAGACAAGATTATAATTCTGTGGAAAAAAAACCTGTTAAATGCTGAAAGCTACCAATGTTTCCAGAGTTAAGTGAAAAACAAGCTTCTACTGGAATTGCTACACTCGTGCTTAAGCTTTGTGGTCAGAAAATGGCAACTCGAATTTTTCTTTTTTTCAGCTAGCTAGCGCTAGCTGGTTCCTCGGAGCGGTGGGTCCAGCTCTGACCTGCTTCTGCTGTACCCCAGCAGCATCGCCTTATCCTCACAGTTTGGCCAACCGCACCTTGAGCTACCCAGGGCTGCCTGGCACGGTGTGGCTTGCCTGGGGGAGATCCCTGCTGGTATCGATGAGAATATCTCCTGATTTCAGATTCTTTGGGTTTGTCTTACTAGAAATCCATGGTGTATTTAAATATTAGCTTTGGGGAACAGTCAAAAGCTTTTTTTTCCTTTTTAACTTCTTTTATTAATCTTTAGGAAACCGAGTAAAACTGAAAAGGCTGTACTGCCCTCTGCAGAGAGAATCTGCACAGGCGAAAAGAAATGAGAGTCATGTTCTGGAAATCTGCAATTCTGAATGTACTTGATTTAGGATGTAATACACCATTTTATTTTATTTTTAGCAAGGAAGGATGGAAACTGTACTGAACTCCTGTAAACTCCACTGTGATTTAGATGATGTGCTTTGCTTTTTAGGCATAATATTGAATGTCTCACCATGGAGTCTGCAAATGATATTCTGGTCCCCTCTTTTGATGGAAGAAGGAAGCACTGTGTTTTCCAAGGTGACCTCTTATTGTTCAGCTGTGCCGGCTCCCACCCAACCCACAGAAGAATCTGCCCCTGCAGAGACTATATTAAGGGGCAGGTTGCGCTTTGTAAAGACTGCCTATAGCAGCAGCAGAGCTTCTTTTGAGTTGAGGACAAAATGTAAGTAGTTTTGAGAGGAGCTACTTATTACTTCCTGCACTTTTGTCCAGGTTTTTCGCTGCAGGCAGAGCTATCATTGCTGGGCAGAATTATCTACTAAGAGAGGAGGGATTCATAACAAACAGCTAACTGATCTTTTCTTCCTATAAGAACATTTGCAGTGTAACTCTTCAGATTCTTTCATCTGTTTGCGAAGAGAAATGAGTTTCATGTTCTACAGTGATTTGAAGATGACTGCACAGAATAGTTTGTAGAAAATTCCCAGACCCATCAAACTTCTTTTTCTGTTGTTTGGGTGAAGTGTTTTCTATTTTTTTAATGACTTAGGACATCCCCCATCATGGTTAGCTAAAGGATCTCAACTTCATTCCAGTAGAAAATTGAAAAAAAGTGTGCTTGAGGGAGGGGGGTGCAGGGGAGGGAGGACTAACATTTTATTCTAGGTGCACTGGTTTGGGTACTGCTTTAGCTTGAATGGCTATAAAGTGGTTTACTTCATGAGAACTCAGAATCACAAGATAGCTCTGTACCCTGTTATTGGGTTATCTGGGCCCATTTCTTCTTTCTGTTTTTTTTTTTTTTAAATCTTTGTATACAACAAGGTATTGTCTGCGTCACGGCTGCTGCATCGGAGCAGTCTAAACAGAGAGTATCATGAATGAGCAAATAGGCAGTTGCCAGCGTGTGACACATCATCTTGGTGACTCAACGACTGACTAGGATTGTGGCATTTTCTTCAAGTGGAAAAGCTACAAAAACATACTGCCATTTTTGGAATGGACTTGTCACAGTTTACTGGTCCCATTTAGAGAGTAATCCTTGGAATTTGCCCATGCTTCTGTTGTAGTCTGTCTACTAGAAATACTGTGTGAAGCAAAAAGTATTCAGCATCATTGGAGCAATATTATCGTTAGAGCCTCAGTTTGCTACGGCTTCCAGTAGTTAAAAGTGTTGCTGAATGACATAGAAAGGTTAAACTAAGCTAACTATAATTATTGTATGATAGAAATGTAAAATGTCTTCATAACTAGCTAGGTTTTTAAAGAGGAATTTTTTCTGAAGAACAAGTAAGAGGAGACAAAAAAACTGCTAAGAAAAGCATTGATCAATCTCGTGGGTTCTTTGGTTTTCTGTTTTGGGGGGTGGTGTTTGTTTCTTTTTTTCTTTTAGCAGGCACACCAATTACAAATTTAGACTAAAACAATTCAAGAGTTTGGTATTCAAATCAAACTTCATTTTTTTAGAGCAGCAAGTTAAATCTTCTAAACCGCCTTCTTTTTATTGAGGTAAGTTTTGTTATTTTCAGAAGAAGGTGGCATGCTTGACAGCACCATTTGGAGTCAGGAAATGATATGCTAAGATCAGTGAGAAACAAATCTGCAGTATATTTTGAAAGCACTCGTAGTGTGCAGGTTTACACTTTGGACGTGCTCTGACCATACGGGGGAAAAAAAACTCAAATCAACATGAAGGGTTTTTTCATAAAGATTAACAAACATTACCAGTTAATAATGAAAAGCATAGATACTTTAAATTTTCCTTTCTTGGATATATCCGGTTGATTCAGATTTTTCTTGTAACTGGCATTCATTATCTGTGTGTGAATATTGATGTGTCTCTTGACCTACCAAAGACCAAGCAAGGGAAATGCTATTTAATCTTGGATAAATTCTCAAGACAAGAGAGCAGAACTGTATACATTTTAAAGTTTCAATTTGAAAGCACTGAATTAGTTTTTTCAAGTTTTTTTTGTTTACTGCCTCAGCACTCCTGTCGGTGTTATCCTGTAAAACTCCGTAACATTGCTGTGGACTACACAGGACTTAATCCTGAGAGATTGTTCAGTATCCAAAAAGGGTATGTGGGAAGTGTTGAACAGCAGGGTCACCAGGAACTGCATTGTGATGGTGTGCTGCATTTTAGAGTAATTTTCCAGAAACAGAACAGCTGGGCCCTATAATGGGAGGCAAACTTTTTGTATGAAAAGAAAACAAACACAAACTAGTATGAAAATCCTCACTGTTACCATAGCTCAGCGTTTGCTTCAGTCAGCACAAATGGAGTTTGCAATAGTTTTAATACTCTGGAAAAGCTGGGGGAGGAGGTTTGGAAATGAGTCTGAGCAGGCGCAACAATTCATTTTGTATTTATACAAAATATTTCCTGCATACCTGTGCATATTCATGCACTGGAAAATCCTGCATATTAAAATATATACACTTACACCTGGTGCTGAAAGTAAAGGCAATAGCAGAATTTGCCTTTATCCATTCAGCCTGAGGTTCTTCAGGCAGGAATTTAGTTCGGAATGAGATATTGCAGAATTACATCAGAAACAAAGATTTGTATGGGTGCACTTAAAGAATGCAAAACACGTAGTTTTTGCTGTAGTGCAATTCTTTGCTGTAAATACATATTTGCTTGTTTCCCGCCCCCAGTGTATGGTCCACATGGCATACTGCATTTTATTTTGCCTCTAAACCTTTAAAGACGGGAGGGGTTTGGTATTTGTTGTTATAAGATTTTCTGGTCTAGTGTTTTGCTCAATGCTAAGTTTGCCTTTACCACAGCAGGGAGAGTCTATATAAGCTCTGGGTTTTTTTCATGCTGTAGCACTGTTTCTTTCTAGTCTACTGAATTGAATTACTGCATCCTGGCAAAAATGAAACAGCAGATACCAATGCTGCTTGCATTTTAGCCAGGGACAGAACATCTAAATTGGCTTCAGAATCAGTTGGGTCTGATCCTATTTCCACTGAAATCTATAAAGAAGGCTCATTAATCTTAAAGAAAAAAAAACCAAGACCTATAATTCGATAGGCCTCTATTATTAATTTTAAACTCTCTTTTCAGAAGAAATATTACTTTATGAACTGCAGCTTCAGTCTAAATTTCTGTAAAAGGAAACTATCATATGAGAACTGTAAGTGCATAAACTTTGTAAACATTACTCACTAAACCCGATACAGCACTCCCCCATCACTCAGCGGTGTTTGTTTGTGTGTTGATAAATAAGTGACTCCTTCCGCAGATAAGCACTCAGGCAAATCCATGTGGGACTATTTAAAATTTTGAATGATTTACTAAAATGTATAATATATTTCCACATGTCAGGATAGAGGGCAGCCTTCTGTCCAAGTTCCATGACTATTTTTCTTCCTAATTAAAGAATAAAGGTGTAGTCCAATTATTGCACTTAAACAAGGTTATTAGAGATCGGACTGTGCTACTGTTTTGCAGTCTGACAGTAAAGCTTGCAGCTTCCTTTACTCAGAAATCAGGTTTTTGCATGACTTGCATTTGAATATATTGATCAGCAATTGATGGGAAAAAATGTCAAAAAAGTTGAATATAAAAACACTTTACAAGCTTTTAAACATATCTCTCATATCAAGACATTCTTTGTTTTAAAATTTTGTATTTTTGTATGTGACCTAGTTTTTTTCAAAAATCTTGTTCCTATGAGATTAGAAAACTTGAGAAGCATTTACATATTTATTAAAATTAACATAAAGGCTTGCCTTTGAAAGGTAAAGTTGGTAAATACACACTGTTTAAAAATGCCAATAAAAACCTCATTTATTTCATATATGCAAGTTGATTTGCACATGTATAAATAGAGTTGCTTTTTGCATTTTTTGCTTAGTTTCTATGTTTCTTTTTGTAATTTATAGTTGCAGCTGCGTGTTTGCTTGTTTATATCAGATTATGTTTCTCCTACAAATATTTAATGTTTATGTGCCTTTTTTTACTTTCTTTGTGGTTTGGATGAGCGTTTGGAATATGGACACTGTCTGAACAAGTATAATGGAACACTAATTACAGGTAAAAATAGTGCTTGATGACTATACAGCTTAGCAGTATGAATTTTGAATGTTTTTAAGTAGCGGAGAAATCGGTTCTAAAACTATAAGGTAAAGGTTAATAAGATAAAACTGTAACTTTCATAATTCTTGCAAAACGTTGCTCCTGCAAGCAGAATACCCTTCACTGAATATCTGTAATTTGACATGAGAGCTCCTGCTGGGATGGGACGTCTTTGTTTAATGACCAGAGGGCAAACTAAAGCTGTTAGGAGACAATGCTAACAGAAAACCTCTAGGAACAGCCATATCTGATTTGACCAGCAGGAGAATTGAAGATCCACATTAAAGTTTGTGAGGTGTTGGTTTTTCGGATAAAGACGTCTGTACATGGAAGTGCACGGGGTGATTCCTGGTGCTACCCAGAGAATACAGTCCTTTTATGGTACCTGAATTTACGACTCTCAGTGGGGAGGGAACTCCGGATATTCAGCTTATTGCAGATGTTTTTCTTTTTAATGCTACTACTTTTCTGCAAGAAGAATATTTTGCAGAATAGCTGCTGATCAGGTGTCAGTTGGAGACCGCAGAACGGGGTTGCAGACAGAGCCAGGACTCTGCATCTTCCCCACTCGGCTCTGCTCCCAACTACTTGTACTGGCTTTTGCAACTTGCTTATTGACAAGCATTCAGACTTGCTGGAAGTTTTCTGTTGATACCAGCTGCAAATCAGGTTGTTAGCTGATGTCTTCTCTCTCCTCCCTTAATCGTGTTGTACCAGTATCCTTTAATATCCTAGTCAACATCCTTGGTTTATCCTTGATACGAAAGACATGCCCTCCCCTCTCAAAAATGAGTGGCCCATCTAAATTACAAAGATGATTTACGAGCTTGCAGCACTTTTCACATAAACAAAATCCAAATTGCTTTCTCAGGTATGTATTTTGCTTGTAGTGCATTTCAGGACCAGATTTTGCTAGTAAAATAAATTAAATGGGATGAATCAGGCTGAATACAATCTCATTCAAGTCTAATTAACTTCATGACTCCCACTGGCTTCAGTGATAGCTGAACTCCTCCATTAATTTTTCTTCAAATTAAAAAAGCAGCTCTCCCTTTTTAATACATACAAAGCACTGTATCTTACAAGATAAAGACCAAACACTTGCAGGTTATATTGTACACATATCAGCAGCCAATTTTCCTTGCTGTTTACAGCAGATATCATCTCTGACTAAGTTGATGTTACCTATTATTAAAGTATCAGGTGAAAACTTGGATAAATAGCTGTTCAGTCTACAGTTTGGAGTTGGAGGGGTGGGGTGTTTGGGTTTTTTGTTGTTTGGTTTTTTTAAAGAGACTAGTAGTTATCAGTTTCCAGTTTCACAGTCTTTTTTTCCAGGGGTGCTAACGTTTTGGCATGGCTCGCTCTTCGTGATGTTTGCCCTACAGCTGCTATGCCTTCAAGTTTGGACTTGGGACCTCTTTCCATTTGTAGTTCTCCTTTGGTCCCATCGTTTTAGGGACCGCTGTAAAGTCGAGGCAAATAATGCACTGACAGATGTACACTTTCATTCAGGCTGAAAAGGCCAGGGACAGATATGGTTTCATTGAGATAGGCTTTAATAATATTGCTGTAAATGTAACATCAAACGATATTGTTTTATGGGCAGTGACTTAAATCTTGTCTTCATATTTTTAAGCAGCTCTATAGGTTGTTTTTTTTTAAATTAGTTTGTAATTTCCAAATATTATATTTAAATGGAATGTGTAAAGAGCAAACTCCGTGTATCAAGTGTAAGATGTTTACTGTAGGAATGTGTTGAAAATACCAGAGGCTGAACCCCAGAATGCCTCAGATGTGAGGCATGGTTCATGTTCTTTCTTCCAGGGAGAAACAACAAAGTGCAACTGTTGCCAAAGTGTCTTGCTTTTATAGGTGTAATCCTTGACATATTCATATAATTATGAACATACAATAGTATGTTTTAATTCAGCAGACCTCTCCCAACAGCACTAAGCCACCTCTTTATTAAATGGGTAAATAAAATCAGGTCCTCAAAGTTTTGATGAAATAACTCCACCTTCCACACACAGAAACAGCTTTAAAAAATTCAGTTGTAATTAAGTGAATACCCTTCTCTCTGCTAGGAAGGTCAGCGCAGGTGTCATTTAACTAAGGTGGGCTATGCATGGGAACAGAATTTGTCACCTTGCGTAAGGGCTCGCAGGACTGAAGCACTGTGGACCCTGCTGTCCTCACGTTTCACAGCTATTGTAACACGCGGCTGCTGCTTTGTACAGGAAAATATATCTCTTGCACTGCACTGTCGTACTTGCAAATACTAGCCCTAGGTCAGTGCTGCTGCACTCGCGGCCAGCCACGCAGTAGAGGCTCGGTCCTGCAGGAGCCAGCAAAATCCTTGGCTTTAAGGAGAGCATGTAAATAATGTTATGGCATTTACTGGAGCCATCCGGACACTTGGCAAAGTGCATGCAACAGGCTCTGGCTCGGACTCCAGCAGCTGCAAAGTAGTTCGAAGTATCAGATAGGTACACAATAAATCAAGTTAAATTGCTGTCTGAAGGCAGTTAATTTTAATAGGGTTATACCCAGAACTAATTTGTTACGTTCATTACCAGGTCTGTTGCAGTACAGTGAAACCATTTTTAAGAAGTCACGGGTTTATTTGGTTTTTGCAAAGGAATACAGCAGGGCAGGAGGAAACGCCAGTTTTTACCAAAGGAAAAAAAGAGTACATTTTATGAGAAAAGTTACCCTGAAGCTTCCAGGAGAGCTAAAATAAAAATACAAGGGGATATTTACAAAGCTAATTTGAGCTTGGAGAAGTTGATCCCCCTGAGCTTGCTAGGCTGACTGCTGCGGGGGGTCCTCCAGAGGGCAATTTGGGGCAGCAGTTTGGTTTCTGGTCTGAGTCATTCCCTGGGGGAGACTCTCTCTCCATGGGCAAAGGGGGTCAAAGTCTGAATAATCCCTGTAGCACTGTATATTGAAAAAAAAAACCTACTGAAATCTGTAAAAATAAGAGTGCTGCATTTGCGGATAATAATTCGGAGTCAATGAGAGTTTTTATATGTACATGAGAACTTCAGGGTCAGGCTGGTACTATGTGTGTTTGGTTTGAAGTCTCTCTTAAAAGGTTGATCCTTTGTCTTATTTAAATGGTTGTGTTCCACTATATTACGTTCAAGCAGTTTGATTCAGAAAGAACAGAACACAGTGGTTCAGATACTGTCAAGTTACTGGGGTTCAATAGGATGGGATTTTTTTAATTTTTTTTTTCTTTTTTTTTAGAAAAGTAAATGTCTGTACTTTAATGGCATAGAAAAATGCTTTGTTTTCACTGTTGTAGAAAAAAAACTAGGGAGAACTTTATTTTTCAATAAACCTTTTTCTTGTGTGATTTGGATTTATGATTGCTTTGTGCTTAAATGGGAAGTCTGTGAGCTGCCATTTATCCAAAATCGCGTTTCTGTGGCTTATCCTTGCAATTCTGTAGCTGGGCATTTCTGCTGCTGGCCCACCTCTTCAGAGGTGAGCACGAACAGTCCCATCTACCCACATCTGGGCCATAAGAACAACAGGCAAGTAATTATCTTTTTACTTTTTCTTTTAAATCCAAGTTGGACAATGGATAAAATCAAGGTTCATTTCAGCAGGGCAGTTTTGCCACAGCAGTAGTGAGGAATTCCTGGTTTCCTAGAAATTTCCAGCACACAAGGAAGACTCTGGAATTGCACAGCGGCACACAGGATAGACAAGACTTACTGGCACAATACACTACGGAGTTAAAAAATGAAAGCTATGCTGTGGTAAAATAACAGCTTTAGAGAGTGTTGTCTTTCAAGATCCAAGTTTAAATGCGAAGAGCTGGGATGGCTTATGGAATGCTCGCCTATGGAACAAGAGATCAAGCGTGAAACTTTGGACTACGCGCCTGCGTTGCTTCGGTCAGTGTCGCTCCCAGGCCGGGCTGAGGTTTCAGCAGCCGACAGCAGCTGGTGCTGCAGGAGCCGGCACCCACAAGGCGCCGCGGAGAGTCCCTCTGCCAAAATCCTCTGAGAGATGGTAACCTGTGTCTTAGGGGGAGTGGAGTGTGAATTCAGTCCGCTTAGTGGGTGCCACATTATATCACCTCAGAGGTTGTAAGCACATACATCAAAAAAGGCGTACAATATAAATGTGCAGATTGAGACTTCTTAGAGGGAACTGTCGGTTTATTTTGGTTGCACCCATTCTGCTGAATGGCTCTTTCTGCCCACCTCATTTTTTGTTAGCCCAGCCGAGACTGAGGGAAGGGTCCTCTCCTGTCAGCTTGTGCTAGGAATTTTCAGAGGTTTCGGTGGAGGTGTCCGAGAGTAATAGAACAATTAATGCGGGAGCAGTATGCAGTAGTAAAATGACTAGTAAAAAAACCCCAACCAACCAAAAAACCAAAATGAAGACCAGCTCTTTTTTATCTGTTGTAAAAATGTCCATTTGTAACATAGCTGCTATGTACTTTTTAAAACTACACTGGTGAGAAGCAACTGCTTACTTTCTTACACCACCACCTTTTTCCATCTTTTTTTCTATTTTTTTTTGTTAACATGTGGCCACACATAACTGAGTAATGTAAAATCAGAATAGTACAGAAGTCAGTAACTATCAACTTGGGATCCTTTTTTTTTTCCCTGTCCCAATTAATGACAGACAACACTGGTAAGCAATAGCATAAATAAAAATGTCACACTGAAGTGGGAAGGTGAAATGCCTGCAGGTTTGGGAGAGGGTTTGTGACCTGGGTTTGGATTGCATAATCTATTCACTGCCGGAATTGGGGAGTTTAGGGCATCGTGGCTACACAGGATGGTTTTCTGCTGCATGTTGCTGGCGGTACTTCTGCAAGAGCCTTTTATTACTGTTTCAGTGAGGTGAAGTACATGAATATTTTTCACCAGTTAACCCTTTTTATGGGTATTTCCATGGCAAACTTTATCTCAGGTTAAAATTGGTGAAAATTTTGTTGGTTCTGTGTTGCTATTCAACATACCACAATTCTGAAATGTTTCCTAACATGAAAATTAATTAGTGGAGGACACTGCTCATTCAGTCCCTTGTTCTGGTTATTTTTGGAAACATTTTCCTTCCTGTTTCATTCCCCTAATTATTGTTCAGCTTTGACATTATAAGGAGACATCTGTAAGATGGTGAGCAGCTAGAGTCAGCTGTGGGCTGTGTTGCAGTCACATAACGGAAAAAAAATGTATGAAAATTGGAACTTGGAGTAAAAAACACAAACACCATGCAGCTGTATTGGAAAGATCATTGAGGGAGCTTGAATACTGAATCCTTCAACTTACACGCTTAGACTGGGTTCAGTCAAACTCCATCTGGTAGAGAGTCCACAGCTGGAAACATTTTGCTGGGACTTTGTGCTGCTCTCAAAAGCCTCACCTCGCACTGACACTTCAGCTTGCAAGAGACAGAGGATCCCAGTTTACTGCTTTACAATGCCCTGTATTTATGTTTATGCTTGTTGGGACTTGCGCATTTTATTATTTTACTGATTATGGAGATTGCATTTAACTAAAATCCCAGTAGTAAATCTTTGTTGCCAAAGAAATCAAATACCGTTTGCACTGAACAGACTCCAGATGTTAGGTCTCACTGTATGTCCTGCTTTGTCTTGTGGACCCGTGGCTTGGAGGTCTTTCCTCCCACGAGACTTACTGCAGGACGTCGGAGGAGCGCTGGCTGGCTGAAGGCGTCTGCCTCGTGCACGTTTTTGAGCATGTTTGTGAGAAGGGAAACATCAAAGCGAAAAGCGCTGAACAAAAGTGCTGAAGCAGGAATACCACCTTTAAAGAAAACGTACCAAGGTATGATGAGCCTCTGGTGTTTCAGCAAGTAACAACTGTTGCTTGCTTGCAATGTAAGTAATCGGTCCAGTGAATTTTTGAAGTAAAGGCTGCTAAATTGCTTTTTAGAGACTGAGACCTCCCTCTCCGCTTTTATTTCCTCCCCACCTCCAAAGGCGGGAGGGAGGAATCAATGGGATTTGCCCAAGACCACGCTGCTGGCTTGGATTCTGCTCAATGGGTCTCCTCCAGGAAAAGGAGGTTGGCACTTCTTGTCACTTCGCTATTTTAGAACAGGTGTCACCTTCGCTCCTTGCTCAGTGTAAGGTAAAGGGTGACAATCCTGTAAGGCCTGTGTTATGAAGAAATGCATGTAGAAGAATACCGGGGTTGGCGGCAACAGCGTTAGCTGACAAAATAGGATGTTTCCTAATTACTTGCCGAACTAACGCAGAGAAGAGTAGCCCTTCTGTGCAGGCTTTGGATAAACGTACTTTCAGCCTCCCTGCATCCGAGTGCTTTTGTTGGTGCCCATGTCTGTCCCTGCTGGACCTGCAGGCTGGGCTTCTCCTGACCTGCTCTCGCACGCTCCCGGGGTGGGCTGGAGGCTGCCAGAGGAGCAGCTGTGCTGACCGCAGGGAGTAGCACCAATCAGGTAAAATTCAAGGACCGTTCAGTGCTGCCTCAAATACCGATCTTGTGGCTGAAAGGAAAACGTCAGCTCCCAAACGTGGGAGGAACAGGAGAGGGAAATATCCCTGGGTTGTCTGCTACTTGATTTAATTATGCTCTCCAGTTGCGTAACCTGGACCCACATGCCAGGCCGCAGGAATGTGTTTTTGTGTGCTACTCCTTAGTTACTGGTACTCGATAAACACAGCCACAGGCTCAGTGATGTGCTTTGTCACAGCACCACTTGGTGGCAGTGCACCTAACACAGACTAGCAGCAGATTTAGGAGTAGAGGTGGGAAATTACAGGTGCTGTGAGCACAGCACACCACTTACTTTCCTATGTCCAAACTCTGGATGAAGCATCTACACACGTCCATGCCCCCCAGGGATAATCTCTGGGTCAAGTAGCTTCAGCTTTTCCTAATCTCTATTGCTGCAGAGGCAGCTTGCTGCTATCATGGCCCGCTAATACTCCATCCTCAGAGGCTTCAAAAGAAAATGGATAGTGAAGACATTACTTGAGTATAAATTTGACTGTTTAGGAAAAACCGCATTGCCATGTTGGGAACAAACATTCCTGCTTTGTGTATTATTAAGGCTTACTATGTGTCTCGTGACCTTGCATCTTCATGAGCTGACCCACAGAAAAGGATGCCAGAAGTGTCTACACTTTTTCCCAGGCAGCTGGGTTTGCAGCAATGCAAATGGTATTACTGACTGTGAGAAACTCTGTGGTACATTCCCAGATGCAGGTGTACCTAGAGCTGAATTTGCCCATGTCTGAGGAGCTTCTTGTCTGGGGTCTTTGCTTCAGATCCATTTCTGGAACATCATTTTCAGCAAGGAGCTTCTTTTGAGGCTCCATTTTTCCACCATGGTTGGATGAGACTTACTTACAGCTTTTACCTACTATTGTGAGAAGAGAAATGGGACTAAATCAGCAAGGCATGTTAGTCTGGTGATTTCTTGATGACAATCTGGCTTTTAGCTTTAAGTAAGTAAGTGGAACATTTATTATTTTCCATTATTAAAATACACCTCATGCCTACCTGGTTCATGTGAGGCATGGCTTAGGATTCAAGACTGCAGCTGGTGTAATCCTTACTGTGAGAGTTTTTGATAGCTCCTTTCTCTGCTGAACAATACGGCTCAATTCAAAGCATCTGCTCAGATGCGTAGTCACTTTCAGGGATTAATTTGCAATTCTGAGTTTGGCCAGACTTTAGAGTCAGTTTGCAGTTTCTGTACTGGCCAGTGCTGTTCCTTGTGTGAACACTGAAGCTCATTCCTTGTGTCCTGTGCACAACAAAGAGGCTTTGGCACTGCTGACAAGCTTCTGTGGCCTGTGATCACCAAGCAAAGTATTATGTTGGCCAGTGCCAAGTTTCAGGTGATTAGTCCGAGTGCTTTTGAGCTATTTCAGCTTTTGAAAAGCCCACCTTCACTTAGGTTAGCTGGAAGCACACTTGTAATCTAGCTCATAGTTAGAAAAATCAGCTGGCACAGACATTTAATAAAGAAAACTAACACAGAAACTGTTACCTTTGGGGGTGGCTAGCTAGAGCAGAGTGTCTTGGTAAATTGGATGAGCAGTTATTTTTCTTTTCTATTGTCATGTGCCATACAGAGTCTCCCTGATGCTAGCTGGCTTTATCAGCATGTATTTGCTTTCATTTCTGAGTATCATTATTTCCTGGTCTTTGAAGTATCGCAAGTATTTTCTTGTATTTACCTTCTAATATCAGAAATGCTTTGAAGCACCTGTGGTAACTGAAAAGTTTCTGCAATCGGTTTAAATTAATCTGATAAGAAAAAGTATGATTAACTTGTTTAACCACATCTCCTTTTCGAAGGCTACACAGCTGGAGTCTGTACTTACAAACATCCTCTAAGAGCATGCTGGAGTTCCAGCAAGAAGCGTGAAACTACGTTTACTCAGTGTTTAGCTTTGCTTCATGCATGAACACATCTGCGTAGTCCTGTGCTCCTATTTACACTCAGCATTTTAACAGAATTATTTAATGTTTGAGCTGGGTGTTGGTTTTAATGATGTCCTATGTACTTTCAATGGTCTAGGACTTCTGTGTTGCAAAGGTTGTACCAGGAGTTAAGTGTCTTGCCGCAACCAGTTACACGTCCTCACTTCCCTTCAGAAGCAGTTGGCGCTGGCCTCTGCTATAAACAGGCTGCTGGAGTGCATGGCCCTGCGGAGCAGCACTTTTAGTAGTTCCTAAGTGTCATTCTCACAACTAGAAATGGGACTGGAGAAGTAATAAAGCCCCTGCAGGGGCAGAAGAGGGTAGACAGTATTAACAAAACCATGAAATGTCTAATACAGCTATGTTTATGATTCTGAAGCTGAAGATGCTTGACAAAAGCTAGTTAATCAGTGGGGAAACATCTGTTCCACAGCTCGCGTCATGGAACCATGAGACAGAGAAGCAGCTTAACAGGAAAAAGTCAGGAATAAGCAAAAGCATACCAAATTAGGAACTTGTGTAGAAAGAAGGGGTCTTGGGGAGGTATTTAATATTTACAAATCCACCTGAGATGAGCACAGTGATGACTCCTATACTTTACAGACTTTCTGGAGTCCTTGCTGAATGCATTTATGAAGTAGGTCCTTTGTCTTCTCAAAGCGTTGTACTTTTACTTTCATCGTACTGCTGAATGACATAATGATCTCTAACATCATCCTGTGACAGTAAGGCACAAGCAGCATCAGCACTAATAGCAACAATATTATAAAGTTTCCATACAAAGATTTATACGAACTTAATTAATTGATCCAAAATATGTATAACCAAACTATAGCAGCAGAACAAAATTCATTTTGCCATAAAGAATTTTCTGTTTGAAGTGGAACTGAGTGTCATCTTTCCAATATTGTGCACCTCAAATAGGCACTGTCAGGTCAGTGAAACCTTTGGGTGGTCTCTTTCTACACATATCTCTTGGAGTTGGCTTTTACTAAAGATCCTTAAGGATCTGGCCGAGAACTTGCAAAGTGACATATGATGGGAAATATGGTTTTAGCATCACAAAGTACCAGTAAGAAAATCAGTGTCCCCACTGTACATCAATCACTGAATAGCTTAATTGTACATCTACTGTAGCTTATGTAGTCTATTGTGATGTAGCTAGAAATGGGCTTTTCTAGCTCCTTGGCTACTTACCGTGGTCCTATTTCAAACATAACAGTGGACTGTCTATTTTTTATCCACCTGTGATAAACAGAAGCAACAATACTGGTTCTGTGTTGTGAAAACCAACCTGGAATATATAAAATAAAGAGAAAATAGATACAGCCAGAGAATCCAGTTTAATAGGCTGCTATGCAGGAAGACTTTGTTCTATGATACATTCTGGAAATAGTTTTCAATGTTACTTACAGATACTGTATAAAATAGATACCAGTTTTATTGATTATACATCAAGATTCTTTTATAATTTAACCTGCTATTAAGTAATATATAAGATGCGTGATGGAAGGTGAGCAACACTTTACAGGACAATCTAAATCTAATAAATAGATCTGTATCTCACCACCAGATTGAGCCACTGCTGTGCCATCGTCAGACTACAGAGCAACCACAAAGTCACACATGCTGGTATATCTGCATATAGTACAACAGAAGATGAGGATCCCATTCCTCAAGCAGCTCCTCTTCCTTGCACGACTTTTTGGCTTTGGTCTGTACAGTAATACTGTGTGTGCTTGTTTGGTCCATGCAAAGCTATGAACAGTGTCTCGTTAAGAAAAAACGGAATTTATGTTGAAGAGGTATAGTTTCAGTTAATTTAGGATTAAAATGAAGTATCTCTCTGAGCACAGAATGGTTTGCACCTGCTCTTTCTGTGCATCTGTTTGAATGGTGGGGGAGGAAGTAGCTACTTAAGTGTTTTAAGCAACACAGCTCTTGGTGTCCAGACTCTACATAGGATACTCTGTTAGCCGAAGAGGTTAGTAAGGATTGTACTTCTGTTACAGCATGTGTTTGGGAAAGTACAGGCCGGGGGGGGAAAAACATGATCTGAAACTGGCACTTCTTTACCCACAGGCTTATCACACCATTAAGAACACTTTCACTCTGGACTATACAACATGGCAGCTGGGTTAAAACTGCAAACCGCATGTTTTCTATTGTCACAGGAATCAATAGCATACTTGAAAAAAAAAAAATGCTGCTGTTTTGCTGAATTGCAAGCAGTGTGCACATATGCCAGTTTTACAGAGAGATTTCCCATTAAAACAAACTTCAACAAAAACAGACCACGGGAAACAAACTGCATATTTAGTAAAATACCATTGGCACCACTTGCCAAAATGTACGATGCTGTAATTTTACAGTCCTGACAGAGAAGAGGGTGTGATCTTCACTCAAACATTTCATAATGGCGCGTTTGCCTTACACGGGGTATCATATCAATAAGCAACCTGCAGAGGAAAGCACAGGAGTGGTGATACAGAGACAGAGGAAAGCCCTGGAACTGGGGTGTTCTGTTTACTTATATTAATTTATTTTATGAATTAGAAAGAACTCAGAGGTAGTAACAGCCTTATCTTGCTTTCTCCTGATCAGGACTAATTCTGCCCCACAATTAATTCTGCCCAAAAGGGAGTGTAAAACAAACTGTGTGGAGAGGGGCTGTCCTTTAGGAAGCTGGGATGCAGGGCTGCACTGAGAAATGGAAATGCAGAGCAGCAGTCATTTTTGGCTGGAGAATCCATGAAGGGATTAGTGGGAAAGGGACTGTTGTAGCAACCTGTTTCACACCAGGCTGCTGGAAGAAGGTATCTAACAGTAGAGGAGAATAGCAGTAGTTTCACAAACTGTGAAAGCGGGTAGTTGCCAAAACAGAATTTAGTTTTATCCTTCATTAGCCTTCATTGTGTCTTGGTGACACAATGGCTGAGCACGCTGTCGAGGAGACTGATGGCATGTATGTATCGTGAGTTTCAGTGGCTGTACAAAATGTTCCTAATGCTGTTTGGTATGTTTAAATAAATACTTTTATATGGATTTGCCTCTACAGTTTTCCAGAACAGTTAGTTTTACAATGGAAATAGTAATTATAGTGATTTTTCCAAGAATGGTATTCCCCATTAAAATGGTAATTTAACTTTCCAAGTTTAAAAAAAAACCACACAGCTTCCAGATGACGGCTTACTGCAGCCTGGCCAAGGTCTGCTTCTTAACAGGCACGATTCCAATTCACTAAGATGCTACATCTCCCCCTTCCTCTTATGGCAGAAAGGGGGATAAAACACAAAACCCTTAGTTAGATTCCATGCAGCCAAGGGAAACTGTGGCAGCCATAAAGCGTGTGGTAGAGCTTCATTTGATTTTATTCTGTTTCTGGTGTTGTGAATCAAGAAACCATCTTAAAATTCAATAGAAACAATATTTGAAACATGACTGGCTAACCTTCAGTTCAGAAGTTGCTATAGGGTAGGGCTAGGATGGAAATCACTAGCAAGATCATTCTTTAAACTTGGGCACCTTACCTTTAACTTGGACTTTCTCTGGAAAAAAACAGTGCTTAGAAATGTGCCATAAAAGCAACAGGGACTGATTTTATCCAAGATTTGTGGTTATTTTTCAAATGTTTCAAACCTTCTATTTCCAAATTCAGGTATACAAAAGTCTTCTAAAATTATTCCAATTTCTTCTTAAGTCCTGGCTTCTTTCCAACTGATGTGAGACACACAATCTTTTATCCCTTTCCACACACTCTGCTTCAGTATTAGTAGCTAGCCTAATAAATTCCAGTGACTGATTTTACTGGAGTTATATAAACCTTTAAGAGCTATGGCTTATTACATTAAACAGACAGCCCATCTGCTGTACATACTGAAATACCTGCTAGCAGGAGATACTCACTTGATTCCATAGGCAAATATTGTAAGTCCAATTAAAACTCCTATACTGCCATCCAGATACCAGACAGAAGAATTGTGTTTAAAAACTTCTGCACTAAGAAGGATGGAAAATCCCATTATTCCACCTACAAGAGAGTTGAAACCTAGAAGGGGGGGGGAGAAAAAAAAGAGGAAGAAAGCAAATTCCTTGA
The DNA here is from genome assembly GCF_964188355.1 of Buteo buteo. Lineage (NCBI taxonomy): Eukaryota > Metazoa > Chordata > Aves > Accipitriformes > Accipitridae > Buteo > Buteo buteo. The sequence continues at coordinate 46,509,672 of NC_134175.1, forward strand.
GATTTGGTTAACTGTCTTGCCTAAGCAGCAGTAATCTGTAGGGAGATAAGACATTGTTATACCAGTACCACCAGAGAGGAGCACAGAGACCCTTGTGAGACATTACATAGTGGCACCTATGGGCTACTGCATTGCATTAAGGAGGAGGCAGGGCGATTTGTTCAGACAGTTAGCCAGAGGTCTTTGCCACGCTTCTCTTCAACAAATCAAAGACAGACCATTTGGTGTCTGACCAGTGCATTGCAAGACCTCTGTCAGTTGTCATGTCTGAGATAAATAACTTCACATTCATTTTGCTGTACTATCATCTTGATTTGGTCAGTCCTGAGTTTTTCATTCTCTGTTTAGTTCCAAATCCCAGTGCTAGCTGCTGTTTATTTGATAGGGCTTTCACCTCTTGATGCTCATTTTCCAAACAGCAATATTCCTTCAAAATACTGGACCTGCTCCACGTTGACTCCGACAGTCAAGTGCTTAGCTCTCAGCTCTCTTGTAGCATATCGTCATGAATGAAGTATCTTTGAGCTGGAAATAGTGGCTGGCTGGCTGCAGCCCTGAGTATGATTGCTGTAGCCCAGTTATCTTCCAAAGAACCTCTTCATAATGTATGTACCATTGCTGCATGTACAAATATCCCGTTAGAACTTCAAAGGCCACTTTGTAAGGTACCCAAAGGCTCTCACTTTCTCTCAAAAGGAGCCAACTGAAGTCCAGTATACCTGAGGAGCTCATGAAAAGGGAAATGGTTTTGGACAGTAATGTTTCAAAGACCTTCTCTTGAAGCTTTTTACCCCATCCTATATATTTATTTACATGTATTTGGCACTATAGCTTAGAGCTACATACACTGCTGAATGCATTAGGGAAGACATACAGGATAATCCTAGGAGTATTCTCCATTTATGCCTTATGTCACAGGAGCTTCCTATCTATTATTCACAATTTTTATGAACATCCTTTTAGATTCCTCTTTCTTTTTTAAACCCTTTCTCTTTGCCTCTGTGATTGTCCCTTCAAAATTCTCCTAGAGCTTTTGGAATAATTAATGCCATTTTGCCTTCAACTCTTGTTTGATTGGTTATTGCTTTGGGGTTCTTTAAGTCATTCCTTGTGTTCATTTTTTTTCCCCCAAATTCCTTTTTTTCTGATTTTTTTTTCCTCAATAACACAAAAGACATCACTATTGTTCTACAAAAAAAAAAAAAAGTCACCGATAATGCATTCATTTGGTAGATACATATACTACTTAACCTAGTTAACCAATGAAAAATCAAACTTGAAATAGTCTGTATTGCCTGGTGAGTCAACTCCAGTCAGCTGCTGCTTACAGTACTTAGACAGTTTTTTTCCAATTCCGCACAACTGCCAACAACCACATACATGACACTTATTCCTGAATGCCTCCTTTGATCCAGGCCTCTCGCAGCCAGTCCTCACCTAAATCATGTTAAGTCTTTCTGAAAGATGTAGCTTAAAATTGACCTTTCCTAGGTATCCAGCTGAAATACTTGTATAAACCATCAATATTTTGATTAAGATTCACCAGATCCCTATCAGTAGGTACTTAAATGCAAAGGAAACCCCAGCACGGAAAAGCATGTGTTACTTAGCAAGTCTGTGGCAGAATGGGGCATGTAAAGGTTTCAGGCCTCCAGTCCTGCAAAGAAAAGGGGGTTGGGGATTTTTTGGACTGTGGCAGTGCATTCTACAATTGGTATCACAGGCGTTGCATGTAAATGCCTGATTATTGGATTAATTATACCAGCATAGCTGAACCAATATAGACACGACTACTCTGTCAACACTGTAGTCTAGAAGAATCCTGATCCTTTTTTAATTCCCAGGCAATAGAACTTATACTGCTAATACATGTCAATGAAATGTAGTGTGTGTGTGTGTGTGTGTATAAAGAATATATAAAGAATATTAAGTATAAATTAATTAACTGTAAATTTTAAAAAGTGTTACTTCCCCGGCTCCAGCTTAAGTCAGAATCCATCAGCATGATATGCAAAAGGCAGGAATAATACATTTTATTGCCATTATTGGCTGATGGTTCCAAATGATCTAAAAGCTACTTAAAAAGGAAATTGTTCTCTCTTCCTGACTGTCATTCAGTCAAACCTTTCTTTGCTGGTGTGGCAGGAAATGATGTAATGGCTGCAGGTCTTAATCCAGATACCAAGTTCTGTGCGTAAGGCTAGCACAGGAAAAAACAGGTGGCTAATTCTGGGAGGGAAACAGGTCTTTAAAACCTACAGGAAAGTTGGCTGACATCATCCAACTGTTACATCTCTGCATTTGTCCTCTGAGAGGTTACAAAATTCGAGACAGGAAATGGCTGATTCTAATATCCAAAAGTCCATGAGCTTTTGCTATAAACAAATTGTACAAATAATGTTTTGCCTTATTAGGGTTCATACATTTAGGCTTTAAAGAGATATTATTGTCAAGCCCTACTGTAAAACAAAATTATTCTTTAAAAAAATAGTTAATAGAGGTTGACATCTATGAGAGAGAACTTGCTGTTTTGAAAATAAACCTCTTTTTCAGGAAGAAAAATGTATGCTCTTGTTACTCAAAACAGTTTGTTGGTCTACAGCCAGTGATCACAGGAGGTAAATTAGCAGGAAACAGAAAACACTAAAAAAAGATATGCAAGGGAGTGCTAAATCTGTCTCAGCTGCTGAATCACATTGTCTCCTCCTGCTTGTTAATAAATCAAGTATATATATAAAAATATATCTTGCAAAAGAAGATATTTAACCACACATGGTAAGAGCAGCCTCCTGCTTTTTCTAAAGTAGTTCTGAAGTTTTTTCTGAGAGAAAAACCAGACCGAGGTAATTGTGTACTTTATTCCCTTTTTTTTTTATCAAAGAATGAGCAATCTCCAGCTCAGAAGCAATATAATTAGCACGAGGATGTAATTATAGGGGAAGAGATTTCTGTGTCATACAGGAGACCAATTCAGAGCTAGAGTTATTCAGGAATTTTTCAGCTAATATTTTCTTTGAAAAAACTGCTCTGTTTCAAAAACAAGCTACATTTTTTTAAAGTAAGGGTTAATCATTTGCCTGCCTAGACACAGTTCTGAAACAGTTGACGTGGCCCACTTACACTCTGACAGCGAAGGCAGTCAGACTCACTGGTCTGTAGTTCCCAGGATCCTTTCCAGAATCCTTTTTGCAGGTTGGAGATCTTTTTGTTTCAAAATGTTTAGGGTGGCAGAGTCCAGAGTAAAGAATAAGATCACTGAACAGCATGGTCTGTTGGGAGAGAATCACAAATGCAGGGAGGCAGCAGCTTAGTTGTAACCCCCGCACTGCTGTTTTGATTACTTTTTTGCTTATTTTCTATTTAAAATATAAATACTCATGGAGCATTTATATAAGCAGGATGACATAAAATATAAATACTCATAATATGTGTTATCACACATCACCAAAAAAATTTTGAGTATGTTTAAATTACTTAAAATAAAGCAATTGTATGTATTTCTAGAGTAAGCTGAAAATTGGATTTCCTTAAAGGGAAATCTTCAGCAGAGTAAAATAATTTACGTACCACAATCCATGAACCGTTAACACCCTACCGTGTATGTTTACAGAGTATTTCAAACTGTCCTGTGCTTGCAGATAAAAACTGGTAGAGATTCACAGGGCACTGTGAAACCTCTGCCATGACTGTGGCCTCACTTGTTTGCAGAGTAGATCCCCGTGGCTTTCTGAAGATTCACAAGCTTGAGCCTTGTCAGTAAGAGGCATATCTGGACCTACTTTTAAAACATGCCTCTAAACATATCTTTGAAACCAGCAATAGTCAGGCCCTACATGCCTGTGCCAACAGAATACTGGCAGTGAGGTCTTCTAAGGATATAGTGGACAAGAGTCACCTTGTGCGGAACTCCGGCAGGGCCAGAGGAGTGCAGGGCAGGAGGCAGGCAAAGGCTTTGTTTTACACATGCGATTCTCCCCCAGCTCTGCTGAGTGGCAGGAAAAGCACTACAGTGTCAAATTAAGTCTACAGGGGGTATGTATGAATGATGGTTGTGATTCCTGCTCAAGGCAGGGAGGCGTTTTCTGCAACAGACTTGCTTCATTTTAACCGTGGGGATGGAATTGTTTACCGGGCATAGGCAGCGAGGATAGATGTGACTTAACCAAAGCTATATAAATTGGTGTCATAACCCTCCTCTGTAGTCTAACCTCTGACTAGTCCACACCTAATTTATTATGTGCTCTACCTCTAACTCTCTATTACTGCTTACTATCCACACATTAACTTTGACCTCCACCAGACATACCCATTTCAGCTGAGTTATCTATGCAAAAGGCTGGTGGTACCACAGGCTGTTCTGGGTTTTTTCCCCGTTTCCCAGTGGCTGCCTTATTTCAATACTCTTTCATAGTTGCCCTCGTGTGGGGGTCACTTGTATCCTCTGTGTCTACAACATTCCCTGGAAGAGTCCATAAATGCAGCAGGATCAACTTCACACTCACCATCGGTTATCAGCGCTCTGCTTGTAAGGACCTTTCCCAGCATAAATTTGATTACTGCCAAGACAGTGCAAAGTATTCCACTTAAAACGGAGACACTATACAGAAAGTCATCCTGAAAGAAAATATGTCAGGCATTAGTATATCTTCTGGTCATGCCCCATATATTAAATGACAAATAGTACTAGTTATTGTGCAATTATTTGTGCCACTGAAGTATACAACCTGAGAAAAAGATTTCCTGAGTTATGACTTTCAAAACAGCTGGTGCTTATTTTGCTTATACTGCTGTCTGTAATTGCTTTTGCAAACAGAATTAACGACGGTTCCAAGCAACAAATTTTGAACTGACCCAAACTCCTCAGAATCAAGAGGTTATATACCTGCAGGGCTTACTGCAGACTGCCTACTAATCTAGTGTCTAATGCAATCAGTAATGAAGTCCCCACATGCAGGATAAAGGCTTGAGAGTAGAATCCCACTTACCAGACCTTTGTTGATTTTTGGTGTGAGAAATAACCATTTAATATTGTTTCTGATTCTGCACTTGCTTTGGTTTCGTTTGGTTTCCTTCTTCTAAGGTAAAGTCTGGTCCAAGCTACATCCGCAAGAGTTTTGATACTGATGTGCAAAGTCAAGTTTAGCTCTTTCTTAGAAAACAAATTTTCCTTGGACTTTCATTTTGCAGCTACAGAAATATCCACATTTCTTAATTTAAATGTATAACACAGGCTCCCTAGGCTCCCTCAACAGAAAGCTGCATGTTTATGTAGGGCAAATAAGAGTAACTAATTATTGTTTAACACACATTCTCTAAAAGGTCATCTGGAGGCACCTACCTCTTTCTGCTTACTATTTTGTGTTTGGCTGGCGTGGGAAGAAACATTCCTGGGCGCCAAAACGCCAGCACTGCAATAAAGTGCCTAAAGGGAGTCCCTGTGCCTTCTCCCCAGAGGTACATCAGCCCATGGGCTATGCAGAAAAACCCAAGCGAGCTCTTAGCATGCTTGCCTGCCATCTAGCCACAGAGGTTTGAAATAGATTAAATTACTACTCTTAGTAGAAGCTTTAACTTAAGCTGTTGCAACATCAGTACAAATAAAGGAAATAGCAAGAATTTTTATTTTTTTTTTAATCTGCAGGTCTAAGTGGGCCAGTGCCACTGGGACCCTGTTACTGATTAAAACACTGGCAAAAATCCCTGTTGATAGTAAATATTGTCATGATGATTCATCATCAGCTCCATCCATTTTCATTATTTTAGCAGCAATTCAAAACCCAAAGAAATCAAAAAATGGTTTTGAAAGCTGCTTAGGAAGATACTGGGAATTAGATTACTGGTATAATGTACTCGCATCCCTAAATAAATCATTCAATATATTTTTATACAATTTTTTATGTCATATAATTTTTAACATCTACTTCATTCACTCTCAGTCATGAGCTCATTCTCTCTAGTCCTAGTATGATATTGAATATTAAGACAAAATGCACTGAGGGGAAGAGTATAAAATAGAAGCAGTGAGAACACAGAACTCAAGCACTGGGTAAAGGTAAGATAAAAAGGATTTGTAAAATTATTCTAACAAAACAACTAGAAAATACCCAGGCAATTTTGAAGTGCTATGGAATGACAAAGGAAGGACTGGGCATATTTGCTTGCTGTCAGCCTAGCAAGGAAAGCTGGGAGCTTTCAGAAGATCTAAGAAATGACAACAAAGCTCCAAAAGTCTGGATAATCTTTGCAAAAACCACTGGAAATTTGAGATCCTTGTCAAATTCATGCCTCCAAATTTTGTGCGTCTTTCCCAAAAATGTATATTTACCATGCCCAAAGACTTAATTTTCATAGCCTGACAAATTCGGATTGGTCTTGAGATTTTAATCTAATCTGTTCTTACACATTTTACCTAATATTTAATATACAACACATGTGTAAGACTTCAGAATAACCTGAAGCAGAATGATATGCTCCATCAACCTAGTCATGTCTACCCCAACCTGTCGAGTTAGCAGTCAGAGTGCCATTCCCACACTATCATACAGAAAGCGAGCTTCCATAGATGCATGAGTTTGGTTTTTACTTTAATCATTTGTAACCGTAAGCATGGCAAGCAAACCTGCTTGTGATGCTCTCAAGAGCATGAAGGCCCCTCACTCACTAAATGGTGAGTGAGGAGCAGATGAGAAGAGCAGTGCAAAGGGGTGTGCAAACTTGACGGGCTCTCAGCTGTGCACCAGCCAGTGGCTAGCCCCAGCTTTCCACAGGCAACTTGTGTTGGGTGAGTGCTCAGTGGAGTAATCGACAGTTCAACACTGTGTTTCTCCTGCATCTCGCTTGCCAGTGCTCAATGACTACATAAGATGTCTTATTTCATCATCACCCACAGACTCTCCAAAAACTTTCTGATGGCTCCCAGGCATCCCTACCTCTTGTCTTCGTCTTCCTCCTCAGCAAAGCACAAGCTTTTGTCATTAGCACAGAACTGAACATTGTAGACCCGGTGGAGGTGACAGCATAAATTACTTTTCTATCAAAAGCTATGTTACTGTCAGCCTTGGGCTGACAAAATTCAGTTTTCCTACACTGATGAAATTCTTGGGGATGGACCTGCAAACAATTACAAATTCACAGTTTGGAAAAAACTACAAATCCCAATACAAGAGAATTTGAAAATTATTGATACAGATGTTTAAAGTCCAATTATTAATTCAGAATCTTGGAAATGTTATGCCTTATTACTTGTGTTATAGTGCAAGGTTTCATCCTCTGCATGGCACATCATTACTTTGAGCTGGTTTGGTTTTTTCTTGCCATAGCATGTAACCATAGATTTTGGGGGTGAATTCAGGTTTTTTCCCTGCACGTGCCACTAAACTCACATTATGTGGAAATGCATCTTGCCATTTGTTCCAGCTGTAAAGTTGTGATCAAAATTAGTCTAGCTGCTTTACTGGAATCCAAGAATGACTTAAATGTGATTCAGATTTCTGAATCAACTCATAAAGTGAATTAATCAACAGGCTTTTTATAGAGGATTCAGGAACTAGAAATTCTTCATATGTTTGGTGTTTTTCTTCATAGAATCACAGAAGACAAGCTCATTTTGTTTCTAATACTAATCCAAGTAACCACTGATGATGCAGAAGACCTGAGAAATCAAAGCTCCTTTGTTATCGCAGTGGACACTTGAAAGGAAAAAATTAAAAATCCCTGCTCTTAATGCAAATGCCTCAGCAGTTTCTTGCTTTAGACTGTGCCAAACAGATTTGCAGAAGACGATACTCCTTTTTTTTAATCTCTAAACCCCTAAATCTAAATAATATCTAAAATCAACATCTCCAGTTGTGTGCAGCTTTTCACAACAGCCACGGGGAGGCGGCAGATACCTCAGTAACTGAGCGCACGGATGCATGCAGACAAACCCAAAGAGAATGAAAATCTTTTAAAAATTCACTTTCCTCAGTACTTTGCTATGCTTTCTGAGTGTCCAGGCACCCAAGAGCTGGAAGAAGAGTGAGGCTACTTGCTACTAACAGGAAGGTTTTGCAGCTGTAAGAGATGAGCCCAAAATCCGTGGCGAAGCCCAGCAGCGTAGACAGCCCCTGCGGCACGTTGCCTGAGCAGGTGAAGCGGTAACAGGAGAGAAACGGCTCAAAACGCTGCCTTGGCCCTACTTTGCTCCAATGATCAGAAGCTGGAACCGGTTTAGGACAGCGGCTGGCTGCACTGGTGAGCTATGAGTCAGGATGCCATGGTAGGTAGCGTCTGCCAAGAGGGATTCAACAAATTACCTGAGGGAGAGCTGCTGTGGGCTAAAGCACCTGTGCTGGAGCTGGGGCCTCCGGCCGACGACGGGACACACGACTGACACATGCACTTTGCTGCAGTGCTACAGGCTCCGAAGAGTTAAACACGTCATACTGTGGCTGTGAAATGATTCCCATTAAACTAACTCATCCTTTGGAGAAATGAAGAAAAGAGAAGCCATAATGGAGATCTAAATTAATAAAATAAGCCTGGCCATCTGGCACCATCTCCCTCCGGATCTTCCCGCAGTCCTGCCCTCTCTGTACCCCTTGCCTTCCCATCTGACAGTCATTAAGAGCACGAAGCACATCTAGCCAGGCTCACTCTACGCATCCTTGGTGTGATTTTAATTAAAGCAGCAGCAAATTGTGACAGATGATAAAAATTTAAATTCTGATCATTTCCATATGATAAGAGCTTCTCAGCGTGGTAAATAACGCTCTTTCCTTTTCCATTTCTTTTCATCACATTGCCTCATTATACTACACTGTACACGAGACCTCAATTAAAGGACACATATATCTTATTAGATGGCTTCGTGTATAAAACAGCACTGTATGTAAAGCAAGGTGCCCATCCTGGACTGCCATCTCATTACACAGCACTCTAATAGCTACAACGACCCTACTTAAGATTTATTTTGTGCAAGATTTTATGCTGTGACAGTTTCCCAAAAGAAAGCTTTCCTAGGATGCTCTTTTTTCAGTCCTAGGAAAGGAATAATAGAAGTCGGCAGGTAGCTTTCCTCCACTTTATCAAAACCCATTGTCCCCATCGGTCGAGCTCAGAAGAGGGATCTTCAAAAATGTGACAACAGTTCTGTCCCTGCTTTCAAGGATTTCAGCAAAAGCAGCAGTAATCTTATGGCTTAAGGAAAATTTGTTGATGATGATGTTGTGTCTTTGATCTCTTTCTGAAGCTATTGTAGAAACTAAAAATAAGCCACAGGGGACGCTTCAGTGCTTGGCTTATTAGGTGGAGATATTTTAACCCAATTCCCAGCCTAGTAACTAAATTTCAGCTGATTTGTGTTCCTAATTTTTTCCTAGAATGCATCTCACTAATTCTGACCCTAAAACTTTGCCCTGATTCCATATATTGTTTCTATCAACTCCCCTCCACCCCATCTCCTTTAATTACAGTCCTTTCACTTCTACTTCTGGGATGTAAAAATGTTCTCATTTCACCTGACGTGTACAGCGTTGAGTAAAAAGGTAAGTGTTGAGTAAAAAGGAGGAAGAAGGCATGTTCAGTGTTCCTCCTTAGTGGTCACAACACATATAATGTTATGATTAAAACCTATGTACACTCCTCTCCAGCTCTCCTTGGTAGCTCATTCCAGTGTGACCTCAGAACAAGCTGCTTCTCCTGCCCCCCAACAGCTGCAGGTTTCTTTCCACTCTTCTGCCCTCTTGGCTTCCTCTGTGAAACAGCCAAAGGCTGAACCACCTCCCCACTCCCAGAGGAGCGAGGAATTACCAGAACCCCATTTTTCATGCCACTTTTCCCCTTCCTGGTGAAGCCAGTGTCTCAAGGTGTTGCACTTCTCTGTTGAGCCTTGTTCATCTTGGCTGAGGAGGTAGGGTCGCGTTTCTGGAATGCTACAGATGCTGCTGGCAGAAGCTATGTCATGGCTAGCCCAAACTGAGCTGACTCTGTGTTATTAAATATTAATTTTGCCCATCTCTGCAACTCACCATCTGTCTCACAGGTCCTGACAATGACCCTTCTTCAGTCCAGGTGACTGGTCACCATCCTCCCCAGTGCCTGTCAGGTTCTGCTACCACCCTGCTCCCCATCCCCACCTCCACACACTTTCCACTGCCTCCCGCTCCTCCAGGTCCCTCAGCAGCTCTCACATCACCTGGGCCCGCTGGCTGTCAGGTCACTAAAAGCCAGTCTTGTGCAGCATGTTACTTAACCAAAAAGGACTGGTTTCCCCCCTCTCCTCCTGAAGGATTCTTTTTATATAGATAATAATGGAGATTTTTCTAATACAAACACTTTAAAAAAAAAAAAGTCCATGTCTCTATCACACTTTCTCCGAAGTAATAAATAGTTTATGTAATCAGTCTAGAGGGAGCTTCTGGGAAGCCAGAGGGTCTCTCTCCTCAGCTAACTTCAAAAGGGACAAGAGTTTTAATTGCACTTCACTGTCAGAAAACAAACCGACAGCCCAGTGTCTGACTCAGGTAGGAGACAGTCTCTTCACATGGAGATATAAAGATCTATTATTAGTACAAAAAAAAAAAAAAAAAAAAAAATCTTATGAATGTTTAAACTTGTATCTTTGGTGCTGAAGTGCTGTGACAAAGCAATTCCACAGCGCAGAACACTTCTTCAAGAAACAGATAACAAAGACAGGGTGTGCTGAATGCCACAGCAGCGGCACCAGGGCCCAAGAGCCGAGGGGCTATGAACTCCAGAGAACTATCTTAGGTGTCCTTAGGACTCCTGCAAAGGGTCTGCTTGAAACTCTGAAATCACTCGTGCTTCCTATTTTCCCAGAATTCATCTACATTGTTTCAGTATCAAACAGCTATAAAACATAATTTAAAATGGTATTTATCCACCCTCAGAAGTGTCTCTCTAGTGAGGCTGCCATTTCTCCAATTAGTAGGGAATTGAGACCAGCGATACATTTCACAAAACCTACTAAGTGGCTAGCAGCCACTTGCCAACTTTCATTTCTTATCACTGTGTGGTAAAGTCTGAAAACAAGACTTGCCACCGATCACCTGAACACAGAGGGATGTGTAGTTGATATGTTTTTCCTAACCCTGGCTTACTAGCTAGTTGAAGTATCCACAACATTCTCACCAACCTTTAAGAAGCATGTGTATTCTAGGGTTAAATTAATTATTTAAGGCCAAACACCAAACCACCAAACCATACATAATAGGTAACAATTATAAAACAGGATTCTAATGTATAATTAATGTATACAGTACTTTGATTTGAAATGGTAAGCAATAAATTATGTATCTATGAGAGATTAGAAATGTATAGGGAAGTATGTATAAGGACATATATTATGTGTATATAATCACAAGTACCATTTGCTATATTACTATTGACCTATAATTCAACTGTTGACATTATTAAATATATTTATGATTTATTTATTATAAGCGATTAAATTAGTAAATAAATTAGAACTCAAAGCTACACTGTACCACCCCTAGCTTCCCATTTCAACTTTAATCAACAGTGTATGACAGAATTACATGCGGCCTCATCTTTCAAGTGATTTCATTTATAAAAGCATTGGAGGCGCCACATCAGATGTGCTGCACATCTTTTGTACACAAACTGATTACATGTTTCCGTCTTTGTTCCGCAGAAAATGTCAGAAATATGGCATGATGCTTGCTTACTCTTGCAAAAAAGTGTCCTTTGCCATACTAATGAGGACAAATGCCAAACTGCATTGACATTACATGTGTTATACTATTACCTAGGGAAATGCAAGCAGTAACTGAATAGTAAATGGATATTGATTTACAACCCCAGGTGAAATTAAAACAGTCATTCTCAGTGTGGCTGGGTCAGGCTTTTTTAGCCTTCTTTAATAAACAAGAAAAGGTTTGCAAATTCTTTGTGGCAACAGCCAAAATAAAATACACCATGTACACTTAAATTATATTTATACTATCCAAGAATATATAGTAATTGACATGAAGAAGCTAAAGGGGCAAATGAAAAAGATTATTTATCAGGGAGATGGCAAGCATTAACACTAGCAAATGCAAAAGCAAACAATGCTCAAGACCTATGCTTGATTTGAGTTTTAAACTCCCTTCTCAATATATTAACAAAACGTCAAAAAATCACTAAAATTTACACAGAAATACAAGCATGACATCATCAACAATATGCAATATCATTATTCCTCCTTTTTTGTAGCGAAATGTGTGCATACCAAATCCTCAGGGTCAGTAGTGGCTGTGAATATAGCTCTCTGAAACATCAATAAAGGAATGGTAATTCCTTTTCCTAGTGGGAATTATCTTATTATGGCTAACATAGGTTGGAGAACAAATGCTGTGAGTAACAATAGGGGAAATATTCTAAATCTGATAGCTAAAGGAAAAAAAAAAAACTATTGTAAATCAATTCTGAGCCAACAAGAAGTAATTCTATTTTAGGTTCAACACGCAACATTGTAGAAAAGAAAACCTTAAATTACATGATCTGAGATATTCAGTTAAAATTAAATGGAAGGGTAAACAGAATGAAGGTTTTATATTCCAAATGCCAAATACCCATTAGCTTTCTAAGTCAGGTGTATCAAACAACAGCTAAAATTATCAGAAATCTTAATTCCAAACACCCCAGAAAGAGCAGCAGCCAGCCTACTTTTTCTAACACTTCCAGCAAGTGTATTACAAAGAAAAGACAGGGGGCGGGGGGGAGAAAGATCTGATCAGTGAAAAATATTTCCTTGGGCATCAACGATATGAAAATGAAGTAACTGTGACATGTCATGCTGAAGCAGACCCTCAAAGAGTAAAGATTCACAGCTATATAAAAAACAGAAGAACACAAAAAAGAAGTGGAATTTGTAGCTGTAAGGTTCCCACACATTAATGGCACACCTCTCTTTCCTGGAAAAAAGTTTGTTTTCTTTGGATTCCGTGATCTTTCCATATGTTTTAAAGTTTTCCAAGTGTACAATAGCACATTCACAGCTACTCCTCATTGCAAACACATGCATAGTGTTTGGGCAAATCCACTGTACAGCACATGCATAGAAAGTCTAAGACAGCATCACTTAAAAATTCTGCGGAGGGCTGGAGGCACTGTATGGGCTTTATATAGCACATGTACACCTGCTTTTTAGAGGAAGTCTTACCCAAATATCTAAGCATCCTAGTTACTTGATAAAAATAGGAGACAAACAGTAAGATTTCCTTCAAATCCAACATGTTCCAAGACAAGTGGAAAATGTCATCACATCTCTAAATTCATAAAATAAGAAAGCTTTAATTAAAAATATTTTCAGGCAAATGAGAATGGAGGTCACAGCCTGATAAAGAAAGCGACTTGCGCATATGTGTTGATGCAAGCAGAAACTGCGTCTACATACACACCCCCACACAAATTTGCTTCCAAAGGAAAATGAAGCACCTCTGCAAATTCAAGGTAAGGTTACATGACAGGCAGATGCTCTCTGGAAGGGACATGAAAGCTTTATTCTCACCATTTACTCCTCTGTCCAAAAGTCAGAGACCCATAATACATTTTCTGATGCTCACTAAAAGTAATGTCCAAAGATTCAAAAATGTGAGAGAAAAAATCCATTACACTTCTCACTATATATATTCAATATTGGCAGCTTCCAGGCTTTTTGGACAAATAGATCCCTTCAGTCGCAATATTTCTGCTACATCTACCTTATCATCAACCCTGTAATTCATGACTTCATGAATTAATACATTTAAAAACACAATACACAACACAATTCTATGGATCAGTTGTTGGAAAACACTGCTCTACACTGCAAATATTGAAAACGCTAGCACAAGGGATTGTATTTTGAACACTGAGGATTAATATATATCTCAATTACTTGAAAAGAAACTTTTCCCCATGATAGTAAGAAGTGTATAATTAGTACAAATACAGAATTGTATAGTAAGTGTATAATTAATTTACTGGCCAACCCTCCTGACACAGAATGTCATTTTTCAGGGCAGACTTCTTTTTAATTATAATATAAATATAAAGTACTATGCACAGGGAAAACCCTAAGTTTACCTAATTGTGACAGTTTCTGAACTTGCTGTTAACTGCAGGAGGTGGAATCTACAGTTAAAGATCTGTAAAAGTATCAGTTCAGTGCTCAATAGCAATTTGCAAAAAAAGAACATATTGCATAAATCCCTGGCGACCTCTATGCCTTGAATCTTGTGGGCTCTGCAGGCTTCCTCATCTAAAAATGGAGATAAAACTAAGAGGAAAGGTACAAAGAAAGTCAGTGATGATCAAAGATGGGCCTTTAGCCTGACCCAGTACATCCACAGTTGCTGCTGCATATAGAACACATACACACACAACCAGGAATCAAAATTCCAGATAAACATTTATCATTAACCTTATCCATATTTTAAACCAATTAATCTACCAGTCATTCATATCCTGTGTTATAGGCTATTTCAAAGTTAACTACAGTCCTTGGCATATCAAGCAAGAGAACCAAAAGGAGAAATACACCATTTCTGTTTCCCCCAAGGTTTTGTAGCATTCAAAAGAATGACAAAAAACATTCCCTGTGCTGAAAGCATGTATAGTGACATACACTACCTATTATTTATTTTTACTTAACACAGAGAAAGAGGTAAACCAAACAAAAACCAGAAAAGAAAGGCAGAAGCAGTACTAAGAAATGCAGAAAATCAGGAGCTCTAATTGTCCTCTCTTCTATGCCAGTGCAGATCAGGAGTCCTGTCATTCACGTTGTTTCAACAAAATTACATTCGGCATGGAATAAAAGAGAATTCAAATAGATGAATGAAAAATGCCTGACTGAGTTAAACTGAGGTCCTGTCCTGTAAATGAAGTAGCTCCTCTCTGCAGTCTAACAAGAAACTGTGGACATTTAAGCCCCTTACAGGATGGGGTAGACGAGCTGGAAATGCCATTAACGTGTAAACCTGTCATTCTCCTTTTGGTTCTCCGAATCCTCGTGAGGATCATCAGACCTGCAGCTGAAATCATCATATGAAATGACGACAATATTGAAGACTCCTCTTTCTAAATGTCCATGTAAGTAAAAGAAAATTTGTGTTCAACACATTTGAAAAAGCACTTTAAATGATTTCTTAGTCATGTGAATTTTATATCCTTTCTCATTGGTACTATTTTCATGAAAGCAACTCTTCTGAGATCCACTTCAAGGACAACAGAATCTCTGTATTAAAGATCTCATAAATTCCTTCCAAGGAAGTATCTTTCTTCCTACATGCATATTAAGAACCGAGAAATACATAACCGATATATCTTATATGCAACAAGAAATACAATGAACTTTGTATAATTGATCCAGAATTATTCAGAAGTGACTGACTATGCTTTTAGGATTTTAATCATAGCACCTTACAATGAGCAAGCAGATACTTAACTGCTTTATGTGTTTCGTTTCTTAAATTAAACTTGTCCATATCATACTATTTTCTCCAAAACTTACACAAATAAAAATGAACTCAGAGAATTATAACTGCTCCCAATTTTCAACTCTGACAAAGTCGCTGAAGTTTACCACAAATTAAGGTGTAAAAAGAGACTTTGTAGTTCTGACAATGAGGCAGTCAGTCATGTTGCTCTGCAGTAAATTACATTAATCTTGAATCCTCCACATACAGTAGAGCAATGTGTTCCAAACCATTTCTTTCTTCCAGACTGACAACACCAGCTTTGTGTTCAGCATCTGAACACCAAGAGCAACATTCTCCAGTTGGGTTTTAGCCACATTATCTGCCCTATAATTGAAGTCACACATCTAAAATTTCACAAGATGCTTTGAAAAGTACCCATATCTTCAATGACCTTTGCTTCAAGAAAGACTAATAAAAACATAAACTGTACAAAAAAAATCATGCGACTATGACTCATATGTGAAACTTATGTTGAAGCATATGTCCTCTTAATCTAGTGCAGAGCTCTTCACCCTAGTTTTATACCAGTTTGGGACACCAGTGGAGTTACACTAGCTGTCCTTGGTCTTAATGTTCTGTTCTTGCTCACACCATGAGGATACTTCTCTGGCATCAGAATAGTACATTAATATGAAATCCCAGCAATACAGAAATCACCATCAGAAAATATTTCAGGTCACTATTTTGATGCAGAACTGGTTACTTGACTGCTATGCAAAAAGCCACTAGCAGAAAACACTGTTCTATTATTTTTTCATATATGTCCATATATTACAGCTAAATTACATGATAAGATATTACAGAAATTAGGATCATTAGCAATTAGTTCATTGGTCATCCAAGAAGTAGAAGACAGCACCCTAGATAAAAGAGTAGAGGCAGAAACTTCTCCCCCTTACTGATTTAATTTGAGCAGACTTCCACTCTGCTAAGATGCTAATGATACCGCCTGGGCAGCTGCAGATTAGATGAGAACATACTCGATCAGCAAAGACCCAAACAACTTGGAAGAATGACCATTTCTGCTGAGACACAGAGCAGCTAAGGGAGCATTACACAAACAGAAAATCAGCATCAGTTTCAGGCACAGCTAGAGCAACTGAAAAGGTTTCTATTAAACAACATCCGTTTCCCCCCAACTATTTTAATACCTCCCTGGCCATGACTTGCAGCAGTAATGCTGTTCTCTCAGTCTCCCCATTTTTCAGTGTTATTTTTAGTTTACACAGAGATATTTCACCTGTCATGCAACCCTTACTGAATCAGTTTCCCACAGTGAGATGTACTGAAAGACTTTGAAATGAGAATCCTTGCTATGTCATTTAAGAGACTCTGAACAGAAGTAGCATCTTTTTTCATCCCTTTTTCTAACCTACTTTCCAGGCAGGATCACAAGGTATGAAAATACTTTACTTGCGTGCATGTGGCTTTCACCCACCCTGCCACTAGTCAGCCACAGTCCGTGCCCTGCCAGATAACATCTTTCAAACTGTTGACAGTACTTGAGGGCCTAAATGAGCAAGAACAGTCAGCCTGATGTCACAGGACAAAATCGTCTATTTATCCGGATACTGTGTCAAATATAAGTAGTGTCCATCCTAACTTCTACCTACTTGACACAGTTCTAGCGCATGGAAGTCTGAATCCAAGGTAGTCTGTGACAAAAGGCTTCTGTACAAATTATTCTTACAGGACACTTGAAATGTAATGGGATCTTCTCTTTGGGGATACCTTTCTGTATCTCTGATTTCATTTTTTTTTTCCTGCTGTAAACGCATTTCAAAATTAAAAATGAGGAAGTACAACATGTCTGCAAGTCATAAATAACTTTGATGCTGCAAATAGGAGACATTTCTGCCCATGTAAGAAACAGAGCCCTCACCTGTAGACAGTATCTGTAGTGATAGAAGAGTGAGATACAGATGACACACCTTTTAAACTTTTGTTCCTACTGCTAGAATTATTAGGACATTTGCCCACAATGAATTAGACTGAGACATCCAAATTAATCTGATCTACGCTACCATAAATTCACCAAACTAGTGTTTTAATTATTATTGCAGCCTCCCTTCTTACTTTAGTTCTGCTTCACAGAGTCAAGACTATATATTTCATTCTCTCTCTAATTAGTAGTCAAACTGTAGCCAGATGCACTGTTTGGGTACAGCCAAGTTAAGTGGTTGTCCTGTAGCTAGCCATCACTGCAGGGTCTCCCCTCACCCTTACCAGGATCTCCTTCAGCCTTACTGGCACAATGGCATGCACGCTCACTCCCTAACCCAGTTCTGTCAAAATGTTTTGGTTGAGTTTAAGAACCGACTATTAAAAGTGTTTAAGCTAACCTAGATCATTTTGACAGAACCAGGCTGGTGAACAACTACACGTGCTGTTATGCTGGCAGAGCTAAGGCAGCAGTAAATTATGAAGACTAGAAAAGAGGGAAGGTAAAATGCAAAGAGAACATGAATCACCTGTGGTCAAACAATGCACCTGGCTGTAATTCAGTAATGCATTAGTTCATGGGCTTTTGCTACGCTACTCACCTTTGCCCAAATTTTGCTAAACTACTCAAAGGAAGTTTCTGTAGTTGCCCAGCTTCTTGGAAGTTTCCATGAGAGCATAGGACTCACTAGGTCATCTGCACTGCTAACAGTGGGTAACAAGTTGAAATTCCATTTTGGCTTTTTTTTCCAGCTCTGCCTCCATCTCCTGGTTGAAAGTGAGGAGTTTAGGTTTCTCTTTAGTGATGCGTTGAGAATGGTACTTGGCAGGGTGAAGCCCCAACGCAAAAGTCTGCATGCACTTACAAATAGACCAAACTTCATCAAGACCGAATACAAAAGGTCCAAATCGGGTTATATATACAATAACTGAACTGAAGCCTCATTTTGTTTGAGCACACTAGGAAGAATCTTCCAGGAGTGGAACCATTGCCAAATAGCTCTCCCAGTGAGTAGCTGGTTTGGATGAGTAGAGCTCA
Organism: Buteo buteo; assembly: GCF_964188355.1. Classification (NCBI taxonomy): domain Eukaryota; kingdom Metazoa; phylum Chordata; class Aves; order Accipitriformes; family Accipitridae; genus Buteo; species Buteo buteo. The sequence goes on from NC_134175.1 coordinate 46,528,119, forward strand.
GGGAAGTTAATACCCAGTACTGAAAGGAAGCAAGCAGGACAGGACAGAGCAGAGCTGAGAGAAAGGCCGCTGGGGAGAGCTGCTCTATAGGCCAAGTAGGGGCTGGCTTTCATAACCAAAAGAAAGCAGAGAGCAGGAGAAAAGCCCTTTGTGACGCTCCATGGTGAGCCAGTCAAAAAAACAGCTCTTTCACCCAGCATGCTCCCCTCACCTGTTTCATTCCTGCTACTCGTACATGGCTCTGGAATTGGAGGCAAGAGCTGGAAAACAAAAAAATACAATCCCAAAATACATTTTTTCCACATTAAAAATAAAATACTGAAGCCATTGGAGTAGTAAACTGTGGAGACATTCTCCTCATAAAATGCTACTACTTTCATTAAGCCTAGAGAGACTGCCTCTCTGTAAGTGAACTGCTACAGTCCTGTATAACAGCTTTAAGGGACTATGCCGAGAAAGATTTGGCCCATAAAGGTAACCATGGAGAAGAAGATATGGGGTCAAGCCTATAAAAACCCATAAAGACTAGACTCCCATCACATAAGGAGAAAATACTGCTTGAAGACTAGGACCAATATGTGCAGCTAAGCAGGAAATGCACCTGCTACAGCTTTGCCAAGTTCAATGGGGCTTCTTGAAAGGAGACGCTGGCCTTTCTCAGTCTCACTGGCAGTGTAGTGAATAAAGAGAACATTTTAAAGAACATGAATCACCTTACCACTTCTGGAAGCACCTTCTTCGCAAGATCATGGATGGCTTTGATCACAATACATATAGATGACAGGAGGAATATGACACCCAAGATAACACAAGCTCTGGGAAAAAAAGAGAAAAATTAAAAGAAACGTTAAGAACGTATTCAGAGTTGTCAACTCCCCCACTGAAGGATAACACACAACAGAATATTAATAATAAAAAAATCTTAAAGAGCTAGAGACTTGAATTAAAGAAGACAATGAAAAGAAGTGTCCAGTTCCTCTCCAGTTCTTAAAACCTGATTTATATGTGAGAAGACAGGGCAGACCAGACAATGTTTCAGAGTGAGAGAGAAACACATGTCTCTTCTGCTCCTGATGATTTATCATGAAGTCCTCTAGAGGTCTGTTTCTCTTTGTTTGTTTGTTTTGCTAGGATCTCACATTAGAAATAATAAGGGAACTTCATTCTCTTTACCCAACCAGGACAGATGTTTGGTAAATCTGGTCAGTAGCATAACAGAGCCTGAAACATCTGTTTTGTCCCCAAATGTCCAAGAAAAAAGATTTTAAGTGCAGATATAAAAAAAAAAAATCAGCAGGTTAGGTGCATCACTTTGTAGGTTGTCCAAGGGTCTCTCAATACCTAAATAAGGATCAGAGTCTCATCAGATTAGGTGTTTTGCAGAACCAGACTCTCTATTCATGCTCTGCAGAGCTTACGATACAGTCTTATAAAAAGCAAACAAATGGGTTAATGAAGAGAAGGTAAAGTAACAGAGAATAATTAGCAAAGAATAATTAAGTTTTCCATAGGACACAGGCACAATGAGGCTTACAAAGCACATAACGCATACCCATACTGTAAAAAAGAAAACTCTTGCTTTTGTTCAAACATACAGGCCGATACTACTCTGAGATCAAGTTCCTCTTGCCATGAAATACTACAGGATACGAGGCTTTGAGTCCCTTTACACAAACAATAATAGCCAGCCTTTTACAGTATTGATATATCCATAACTTCATTTTACTAATAACTCTTCATATAAAATTCTATTACTATAGGCGGATATATAGTAAGAGCCATTTTAATGTTTAAAGCATGAAATAATTAAGTGATATCTATATGTAGACTTTTTTCTTCAACAGTTTTATTTCCTTTGTTTGTTATTCATCATTTGGTACCTATCTGTTAGCTCAATTTATGGATGCTATAATTATTCCAGTAGCATTCTACTATTTTCAACAACTCAGACATCAGGCCATCTGGTGGTTGGCAGCACATGCAATGTTCACATCAAGCTCCATCTAGAGACTGCAGCTGAACTGGCATTGCTCTGCCTAGGTCAGAGGACACAGCTGCAGCAGTCATGTAGGTGAGTAGCTGGTCATTTTATCCCCCCACACAAGCAACACCAAACCACGCTGTGGACAATCCACATACTCCTATAGACAAGTCCTCAGTAAAGGGGCTGCCCTTCTACAGAGGAGTACAGACAACATAGAGGCTAGCATCCTTCCTAGCAATGGAGTAGAACACTAGATGAGGTACTTATCTCAGGTAGGCAAAACTCTGCCACACCGATTTTAAGAGAGATGTTTAACTCCTTTGCAGTAAATTGCAACAGAGCCCTCATTCTTGTTAAACGTAACCTGTTGTAAAAAGTAGGCAGAAAAGGCTTGAGACAGTCTGGTTACCCTAGTGTCCTTCCCCTAGACTCAGACGCAAGAACAAAAATCTGGCCTATCATCTGTGATAGAGGAAGAAACTTGCAGGATGGATGGATTCTCTGCAATCCTGCAGCAACAGGTGATCATTAAATGGTAATATGGATGGGAGGAAAGTTCATCTCCCAAAAAGAATGAGTAAAAGTGAAAATTAGAGGCCCTTCCATTTTCCATTGCGTATTTGTAAGCAGGTCTCTGTTCTGCAATAGCTTCTTTTCAGAGAATTGCAGTTTCACTCTATCTGAATGAATCACCACACAGACATCTGTCCAGAGCCTCTTGACCTACTTTTGTCAAACTCAAAACTTCTCGGTACAACCTTTATGTATTAGTTCTGTAATATTTAGCACTGCCATAACCCAAGAAGCTTATACTGCACAATCCTTTACAATAGATTCTGTTGTAATGAAATTTTTGGGGGTGGGGGATGAGGTACAGAAACATATTGAAAGTTCTGCTCATTTACCTGGGACAAATGCAGGCATTAGGTAACTTGAACACAGAACCGGTCCACAAAAGTTGGCTGACTTGTCTAAAGCCATTTGCTGAGCCAGTGACAGGCTGACATAAGATACATACACTTCATGCAAGAACATGCTGACGTTTCATCCGAAAGCAATGCTGAGACAAGCTTTTCTATCATTCCCAGCAGGCTTAAACCAACATAGCCACAAATCTGTGAGTTGGAAACAACAGATTAAACTTCCTTGTGCCAATACATATTGTTGAATGCCAAGGGTATGGGAAAGGGAAGATGGCAAAGCACCATCACTTCACCTTAGCATACCTTCTATTCCCTGCACACATCTTCTGAGGAAGACAGGCAAACATTCCCTAAGGGCCTGACAGGAGCCTTGCTGGCACAAGTCTAACGTGCCCAGGGAGCCAGCACTTGCCCTGACCACTGGCTGGAGTTTGTTCTCACGTATGTTGGGAGAGTTTGGGGTTGTGTCTGTAAACTCCAACCACCCAAGCCTAACAACAAATATTTTGCATCTTTGCCTATGTCAGCAGATAAGTAATGACTTCAGCAATCTTGAGCTGCTTCTTTTATTCCCCAGATCAGTTTTACTGTGTCAAAAGAATTCCCATACACCTACTTAACCAGAAATAGCTAAAAGTAGAAAGAAAAAAGGAAGGTGTTAATAGCAGTGACAGGGGTATTAATAGCAGACAGAAACGCAGTCTGAGGTTTGAATCAGCATTCAGTCGTCATATTTAGAAAGTCTAGCTTCTCCTTTATATGCTGGCTTTTGGAATCCATAGCCATGCAAAATTCATGAGCAATGGCATAGTACTTTAAGTGCAAAAATACATGTTTCTTGTCTTCTTGAATGTATCAATTTATCTGCAAAACCACTAGAACAAAATACTGCATAGTGTCTTCTTTCAATCTCATTTGCCAGAAAAATAATTTCTATCTAGACTGCAAATCATGCAAAATCCAGCTACAAATGTACAAAATAAGAAACCTTCAAAAATTAATCTGAAATTTTTACTGTAGTACATAATAAAAAAATTGTAATTGGTTATTGTAAGCTTGCTTTATTTTCAGGCCATTAGACAACGAAAACTTTAATACAAGCCTGCTAACTTCCATCTGCTAACAATTACTCAACTGATTTGTAACTAAATAATGTTTCCAACTGCACATGAAGGGTGTTAGTGCCAAGGTTGTTGGCAAATGCAATTTCATTAATAACATTCAATTAAATTAGATGAGCCAACTGCCATGTCTAAACAAGTTCAAGTCAGCTCAGAAGTACCCATAAAACTTAGTGAAAGAGGAGTTATACAGAAGTGAGGTTTGACTGAAAAACTAGCGAAGATTTTACAGATAGCCCTGGCTTGGAATCACCATAGTGTAATAAATGCTCCTCAATCTCCAGGTCCCCCATGATCACTGTCAGCTAGTCAGACACTCTGGAGCAACTGATGGTCCACCTAATGCCCTCATATTCCAGAGCATTGGTATCTTCTTGCTGAGACATGAGAGTGCTCTCTGTCCAGTGACACCCATGATGAACTGATCTCCACGTATCATATGCCACCAGTACCACTTACACCTGCAGCACCTATCGAAGATCATGTACTTATCTTACAGCCATTTCTATGTGAATTAGTGTAAGACCTTCCCACTAAATATCTACTACATCATTAGAGATATAATTGATCTATAATGCAAAATAATTGATCACTACAGGTTTGACAGGCAACAGAAAAGATCTAATGAAGAATGCACGAATCTAAAATCTCCTTCACTTCCATGTAACATATTGCTTCTAAAAATAAAGAGGAACAGAGACAATTTAGTCAAAACGTTTTAAAACATAATGGAAAACCATGATTTGATTTTCAGAAACAATAAGCTTTCTGGAATCCTTCAGAATGCAGTATTTTTTAAAGAACAATAGACTAATTCAGAAAGGACAAGGTGAGGGCATCTCTCTGATATCCAGGCAATAATCAACTTTTAGGTCAACTAGAGCTCAAACTTCCGAAGTTTTTTTTTCTTAGAGCAATGGCGCTTGGCATGCAAAAGTAATTAAAACTATATCATTAAGTTGTCGGTAAAAAGAATTCAGTATTACGATTTTAACAGTGAAACCACCAAGTCTTCTTTAGTTTGCTGTAGGTCTTGGTAGCAGATCATGATCTGCCAAAGATACTTCTTGATGTGATTTTGATGCAGTATTTCTATCTGAAAATCCAGAAGATAATATAAAGTATAATTCATTGTATTAAAAAATGAACTCATCAATTTTGTCAACTTTTCAATGTAACTTTGTCACAGATGAAACATACTGTTAAATCAGTTGTACTCAGCCTCAGGCATTGAGAATGAAATTATTTGGACTTTCAAAACTGCCAGACTTTATACAGATTTCAAGCTTCAGTTACTGCTAGTTCACTTCTAGTGGAATTCAGAAACATGATTATGTCTAAATCCTAAAAACTAAACGCATGTCTCCAATCTAAAGTTTGGTTCTGGGTGCGCTACAACCTGACAATTTCCAAAAGACATTCTTCTAAAAGCAGTATTACAACCCATATACAACCCATTTATACTTGTACAACCCTGTAAAACATCCATTTTCTATTACACCAGTCCTGGATATTTGCACTCACACACATCTAAATAAGATCAGTGTAACTGTATTACATGACACACAGCTGCCACCTCATCTTTTCTGTAACACATTCCCTGTATAGACCTCTAATAGCCACAATTCTTCATTTTGATAACAAATTCTCACAACTCATAGGAAACCAGAAAAGGAAATCTATCACTGTAAGCACCCAATAGTCTTTCCCTTAATCAAAAATCTGTTACTTTGCACAAGTTAATGGCTTTTAAGCAAATAGCTATGAAAAGTACTGAGATTCGGGGGTTCCATCTCCACAAACTGTCAATTTTCAAGCTGCTATTAGTAAGTTAACATTTTTCTTCCTCTTTTTATCAAAAAATCAACTTCTTAAGGTGAAAAAGTCCAACTATTCAATTCATTTGCATCTAGAAGACACAGCAAAACAGCCTTCTAATTAATGGATTTATCCTTAATTTTGTCTTATATAATTATTTGTTACGATTCCCTACAGGTAGTGATAAGACTAAAATTCCGTAATATTTCCATCATAGAACTAAATACTAATCTCACTCGGATCTCTATGGTGCTCAATCTTCAATGTAATAAAGCAATTTTACCTTTAGCATGGCTCTTGCCACACTGAATACTCTTTACATGAGTTGACCCATTCCAGCCAAAGGGACTGCCTTTCCATGTAAGCAGCAGTCAGCCTGAAGTAAGACTGCAGATTTAGACTCTCAGCTACTTGTTTTGTAACATTTTGTAAAAAATAAATAGATAATAATATTAAAGTCACAAACACACCCCCAGTTACAAGCTCTGCTATATACTACCTCAAAAGAGATCTGGGGTAAGCTACACAAGGGTGACTGGTAACAGGGTTTTCCTCATAATAATTGACTGGTATAAAACAGCCACTGCAGAAGGCTTCCTTTCTTAATTATCAACCTGCTATCTTTCTGGCAAATGGAATACAGTAACACAGTACCAATGAGGGTTTGTAATGAAGCTCTTGGTAATTACTCCTCTTAAGTCAATCTACTCTTATATGCAGCAAAGGTGGTGCAACAGAATTAAGGGTTCAGAAAAAATTATTGATGCATACAAATACAATCTGCAAAAATGTGTTAACTTTCTCCTAGTGGCTCACAGAGACAGTTGTTTTGGGGCAGTGGAGAGGGAAAGACATCTCACATACCTGGTAGTATGTCTGTTATATCCTGGAACCTATGTTACCACCACACTTCAAGTTCATGAAAATAGTCGCTAAGATGTGATGACACCATGTGGAATAAAACAAGATTGTCAGTAGCAGTCTAATTACTTCCCAGTTTTGTTAACATATGATACAACTAAAATGCAGTATTAAAAACCTAACGTTCTTGTCAAATACTGCTTTATTCTCCCACCTTTTTTATTCATTGCTGTATCCCAGATTACTTCATCTTTTCTGATTACATGGGTTATTTGGGTTTTTGTTACTTTTACCAGTGTAAAGAACCTCACAGAACCATAGAACAGCCCAGGTTGGAAGGGACCTCAAAAAATCATCTGGTCCAACATTTCATGGGAAGGGGAACCTAGATGAGATTATGTAGCACCCTGTCCAATTGCATCTTGAACACCTCCCATGATGAGAACTCTACCACATCCCTGGGGAAGTTGCTCCAGTAATTGATTGTTCTTACTGTAAAAAAAATCTATTTCTTGTATCAAGATTACTTATCTTATTCATTGAAAACATCACTTACCTTATTCATGGAAAACATTTTAATAATTTCAGCAGAGCTACAGAAGTAAACATGACAAAAAGAACTGTGAGAAAAGTCATTATAAACCACTAGCATTTGTGTTAATATTCTTGAGGTAGAAACTATATTCTTACATTTGGAAGCTGCCATCAAAACAAGCTTCAGTTCCTCATCCAATTCTCTGGCAGCTATGATACTATAAATAAAAGATAATACTCCTAATTCCTACAGACAATCCTGTTACCTTCCAAGAGCCCGTTTATATTAGTTTATTTTAATTCTGTATTTTCTTGATTGTTAAGAATCTTACCATGACGTATTTTTCTAAAAGAAATGAGTTTTCTATCATGGGAATAGTGAACCATTTTGCCCACAGAGGTTGTGGAGTCTCCATCCTTGGAAGTTTTCAAGGCCTAAATGGATAAAGTTCTGAGTAACCTATTCTGATCTCACAGCTGACTGCTTTGAGCAAGAGTCTGGGCTAGAGACCTCCAGAGGACCCTTCCAACCTGAATTATCCTATGATCCTGTGAATTTTTATTCATGAAATCTTTATCTCTGCAGGCTCTGTCAAGATCTTTCAGCTCTAATGGCTCCTCATAGCCCACAGAAAAGGAAATGTTAAAATCTCTACTGGCTGTTTTCACCGCTGGAGTGAAAAGGTAGTGTTAAAACTATACTTTGCAAGAAACTGTAACTTTGCATTAAAATGAGCTGCAGGCCAGTAAGAGCAATATGAGATCTAAGCCCAGGAGTAATCTGAGCTTTTTCAGCAAAGCTGAGAAAATCAGTTTTATGATGGACACAGGATTTAATCTCTGAATAAACCCACTAATGAAAAATCTGGAGTTTAAGAAAAAAAAAATTAAAAAGTAATTAATTTAATAAAAATTATAAATGTGCTAACTACTGTTTCCCTATGATTTGAAAGGATTTTAGTATTAGTGGGTGACAGAGTGAATATCATGTATGGAATCATTCAGGGGAAGTCATATGGCACAACAGGCAAGGCAATTGCCCAAGAGTTAGGAAAATACTTTTGAGCATACAGTTTTCATTCACTCTCTAATTCTCTATCTTTCTATACATTTTTCTCAATTGTTTTCAGTGCCTAACCACATAGAATCATAGAATCGTTCAGGTTGGAAAAGACCTTTAAGATCATCGAGTCCAACCATCAACCCAACACCACCATGCCCACTAATCCACGTCCAGAAGTGCCAAGTCTACGCGTTTTTTGAACACTTCCAGGGATGGTGACACCACCACTTCTCTGGGTAGCCTGTTCCAATGCTTGATAACCCTTTCAATGAAGAAGTTTTTCCTAATATCCAATCTAAATCTCCCTTGCCTCAACTTGAGGCGACTTTCTCTCGTCCTATCACTAGTTACACAATAGAAGAGACCAGTACCCACTTCACTACAAACTCCTTTCAGGTAGCTGTAGAGAGCGATAAGGTCTCCCCTCAGCCTCCTCTTCTCCAGACTAAACAGCCCCAGGTCCCTCAGCCGCTCCTCCTAAGACTTGTGCTCCAGACCCTTCACCAGCTTTGCTGCCCTTCTCTGGACACGCTCCAGCACCTCCATGTCTTTCCTGTAGTGAGGGGCCCAAGACTGAACACAGGACTCGAGGTGCGGCCTCACCAGTGCTGAGTACAGGGGAACAATCCCTTCCCTGCTCCTGCTGGCCACATTATCTCTGATACAGGCCAGGATGCCGTTGGCCTTCTTGGCCACCTGGGTACACTGCCGGCTCATATTCAGCCAGCTGTCAAACAGCCCCCTCAGGTCTTTTTCTGCCGGGCAGCTTTCCAGCCACTCTTCCCCAAGCCTGTAGCGCTGCATGGGGTTGTTGTGACCCAAGTGCAGGACCTGGCACTTGGCCTTGTTGAACCTCATACAAATGGCCTCAATCCAGCCTGTCCAGATCTCTCTGTAGAGCCTTCCTACCCTTGAGCAGATCAACACTCCCACCCAACTTGGTGTCATCCACAAACTTACTGAGGGTACACTCGATCCCCTCGTCCAGATCATTGATAAAGATATCAAAGAGAACTGGTCCCAAACCTGAGCCCTGGGGAACACCACTTCTCAAGGGGTATGCCATGAGAGACAGTGTCAAAGGCCTTACTGAAGTCCAGGTAGACAACATCCACAGCCTTTCCCTCATCCACTACGTGGGTCACCTGGTCATAGAAGGAGATCAGATTGGTCAAGCAGGACCTGCCTTTCATAAACCCATGCTGGCTGGGCCTGATCCCCTGATTGTCCTGCAACATGTCCTGTTGCAGGACATGACAGGAACCCTTTTGTATCTCCTCACTTTGCTGGTACTCTTGTTTTCATTCATTTCTTCCTGTAACCAAATACAAATTACATTCTGTGAATGCTCCTTCATGAGTAACTCAGAGCTTGCAATAATCTGCACATTTCTTCTGGATGAGAGGCAGTCAGCCTGTTTAAACAAAGCCAGGCCTACTTTCATTTAATATTTGTATTATGGCAGCTCTTATAGTCTGATTACAGTAGCCAAGTATAAAATTCCAGTCACACCCAGCCCAAGATTTCTCAAGCACAGGCAAAATTGAATGCTGATACTCAAAGGGTGAGAACTTGGGAGGAAAAAGCTCAATTTTTGGTCACCAACAAATGATTTTCTGGTGGCAAACCACTGGGTTCTGACTGATGGGGATGAAGTGGAGCATTGTAGAGAAAATGGAAGTGGACTCAGAACTAAGTCAGTGGACAAAGAATATGGAAAGGGAAAACATCAGAGGATGTTTTGGAAAGAAGGGGCTGAAAGTGTTTGTTCTGGTTTGCAGTCATTTGTGGTGCCAAGGGACAGCAGGGGATGTTGCTAGCGTGGGTCTCTCTTTGCTTTCTCTTCCCTTGATCTCAGCTGCAATCCATGTCCTTCTGAAACCCGCAGCTTTTCTTCTCCTCACAGCTACCTTCTCTTCCACAGCAGCCTCTGTTTGCTATCTACACACCCTAATCTGCTGTCACACAAGTGAGGAATAGGAGGAATCAAGCAAGGACCATTCCTGCCACCAAGGAAGAGTATGTAAACAAGCACGGGGGAGGCCTAAGCAGCCATGCTAGCAATATCTGCCTGCACAGAAATAGCCACCCCTGCACACACCCCAGACACAGCAGAGGCAGATGATAGCAAAATCTCTATGGCTGAGTAGCATATCTCTATAGCAGGAAAGGGCCTGTTCAGTCTACTGCATTCTATGCCGCAAGTACAGGTCTGCTGCCTATTATTTTAAAAAGAGGCATTAAAATTAAAATGCAGCTGTTCAATAACAGTTGTTCCTTACTACCCATTCTGCAATATTGCCGAGAGAATTCTAGCCACATTTTTCATTAGGGTGACATCCAGAACTGTGAAGACTGTAAAATCTGCCTCATAAACCCATTAAAGGGCTTACTCGAAAAATAACAATTACCAGCCACTGTGGCATATTACTGTAATACACAGGCAAATGATGTAATATCAGCCTAAGTCCTGAGATTCCTGCTTCTTTGTCATGCTCTACTGCTAATCTTAAGCTTCTTTGTGTCCAATTGGACAGTTACACTGCTTGTTTGTGTTTGCAGTGTAGCTTATCAATTATCAGGTTTAGATACTGAGGAGGGCTTGGACACCGAACTGTACAGAATCACAGCTGTTCAGAGTATTTACACCTGCCTGTTGCTGGGTGAAGAGGGAATAGAGTCACTTTCAGATGCACTTTAAAAGGAATCCAGTGGGCTCGCTGTTCATCGCACATGTTCCATAATACACCTCCAACTGCCAGAATCCAGACCAGCATCGTTACAGCTACTCTTTCTTTCCACCATAAAAAATAAAACCAAACCAGATCACAAAATAAAGAGAATTCAAGTAATAGTCCAAATCATCATTGAAAGCCAATTTCTCAATTATTACATTAAACAAATACACTGTGTTATCACATGGTCTGACCTCTTCTTAAACAACAGAGAGGGGAAATGCTGTTTATAGCTGAGATTCAGATTAGCTATGCTAAGGATCCATTTCATGTTGAAAATGTTACAGGCCTTCTAAAACTTTTATTATCCTCAGGAGTTCAACTAGTCACTGCAGAACAGGTTATTTACATCCTTTAAAATCATGCAGCTGAACTGAGGCAACAGTTCCATAAAGAATTTGATTCTCCAGGTATTAAATATCTGCCAATAAAAGCTAACAGACATTTCTACAACTCAGAGATTTTGAAAACTCTTACGACCTATTTTCTACTTCCCGGTCTGCACAGACTGTACAGTTACACTTATGATACACCTGCCTTATAACCACCCTCCTGGCTTATGAAGAGCTGATCACCCCTCCTAGCCTTGTAGCAGGTGATTGGACATTCTGACATTCCCCTGAAGCTGGACATTAAAGCCTTTTGAGAATTTCTGTAATATTCAGTTTTATGATGACTATCAAATTCCAGTACAGAACGCCACCATGTCCCTGATTTTTTTATATATATCTATGTGTAAATACTAGCCAATATACACAAATACTGCCTAATCAACTACTAGCAAAGTAAAAGGAAAGGCTTTCATAAATTAAATAGATTTTGGATCTAGCTCCAGTAAAATCATTGCCAAGTCTACAGATGCCATGCTTTTAGAAACAGATTTTAGAATGTATAAATATATACATTCGCTATTTCATATTTAATATAAATTCTATGTGTGAGGATTTTGTGTGTGTGCATGCATAAATGTATGCATACATGCATTTCTGCCTGGATAAGAGCAAAGTTTATGATTGCTTCACTTTTGCCTGAATATGGGATAATGGATATAAGGAGAAATGATGCAGTTTAATAAGTCAGCCTGATGAAGCACCTCTACAACTTGTTATCTAGCACTGTAGCTGGATGTAGTATTTCAGCTAAATATTTCAGAAGAAAGAATGGTTTAGAAATTTTCAGTGTGGTTAAAAAGAAACTATATTTCTCCACCTATAAAGTAGATATCCAAGCACAGGTGAACACTTATTTTGCAAACTCTGCACTGTGCTCCACTGGGTAGGAGGGACATGCATGTGCTTCGTGAGGACCAACTCATGGTAGCTGAGAACTAAACAAGAGCTGCAGTGGTAGGTTCTTAGCTATTTGTAGTTTGTAGGCTATCTCCGCGCATTTGACATTTTTCCAGATCACTTAGCTATTCCACTCACTCATCACAAAAGAGTTTTTCCTCCAGCCACAGAGGTTTGCCCTGAACTGTGGGTAGGTGTGGATTTTGCCATCTGTGCTTCAAGTCTCTTTCGTATGTATGGCATAGATAAAATTATCCACAGTTTTTTCAATGTGACTGATATGTTGGGTCTGAATTGAGAGGATTATTTTCATTCAACACTACCTAAATAGACAGTGCTCATTTAGTTGGGCTAACCAGTGCAGCAGAGCCAATCCACACATGAAAATTTAAATACAATACATGGCACTATTTCAAACACTAATATGCCTACTTGCTGCACTGCCCCATTTACCTGAAGAGGCTACTTACAATGAAAAACTGAACGCAAGGCATACTCTGTGAAAAGATAACTGACAGAGAGTACGTACCCAGGAGGCTATCAAGCAGCCAAGGAAAGGGATTGGTATACTGGTAATGTTGTAGTCATTGGGTATTATAAAAAGGCTGTTGATATCATTAAGATGCTTCATAAAATGTTTTTAAATATCCTAATTCCCATGTCATGCAGTTACACAGCTGTAAGTTTCACCCCTAGTGCATGAAGTCCTAGGAAAGGGTCAGAATATCCTTACTTCCTTTCTTCCTTCCTTCCTCTCTTCATGACATATGTAATCGATAACCCATATATACAGATATCCACATAGTGGATTCCTAGAGTTGTCTGACAACTGAAAACCCTGGTGAACCACCACCAGGTTCTTCCTTCATCAGAAAGAAAAAAAAGGCATAACAATGCTGACCACGTGTAAACTGAAGCTATATATACACACAGAGATTAGAAATAAAAATGTACATCTTTATCATTGAGCTTAATTAAACATAGTGATAGGGTAGTGAAGGATATAAGAGATTTTCTAATTGTTGCATCCAGCATTCTAATTATGAGTCAGGTTTCCTATTTACCCCGTCCCTGAGTAGTCGTCAAATATCTCTCTTAGAGATTGCTTTTAGCTCAAACCAAGCTAGAAATTCTTGGATTAAGCTCTTACAGTTGTGCTTTTCTAGATGTCAAAATAGATGAGAATACCAGCTCATTCTCCCCATAATTTAAGGATCTATTAAGAATCAAATCCTCAGGGCAGGCATTTTTCACTTGGCCAATGGGTTCAGCATTCTAACGGCATCAAATCCAGCTGCCACAGCTGAGGTATAACGTATGGAGATGAAAGTTAAACTACAGACACATAGCAAAGTTTTTAGATAAAGTCTAATTGCAAAGCTGCAAAGACTGCAAGACCTTCCCAATTCTTGATCCATTGTTTTTAAACATAGCATAAGGTGAGAAAAGATATGCAAAATAAATACATGAGCAGAGATAACTGAAGCCACCTACAGTGCCAGTTAACGTGTCATCTTACCCACAAAGAAAGAGCACTCCAGAACCATACCGTGCCCCACCTAAGATAGGAATGACTATTTTCTCCTAGCAAAAAGCTTTCACAGCAGCAGGTGGAGGTATGACAGATATCTGCACCTTTGTCTGCCACACAGTAGAATCCACCTTATTCTTGTTATTTTAATATTACTGCCAATGTTTTGGACAACAGCTTCACCAATATAAGGGGAAAAAAAAAAAAAGACATATCTGCATTCATTATGTATTATGTCATGGCAACACAGACTGCCACAAGTTCATTAAAAATTATTTGCCCTTGATACAATTTAATTTTCTTATTACAGTAATAAAGGAAAGAATAGCTGGAGTCTGACATACGCAATCCAAAAAAAAAAAAAAAAAACAAAAAAACCCGCACCCAAAAAAACCCACTTAACATTGAAAGAAATGTGAGCTTTCTGCTCTTGGCATAATCCAGAGTGCTCATTATGAGTAAGGTTTCCTATTTACTCTGGCACTGGGTTAAGAAAGATGTTGACAGATTGGTTCTTGGGAAACACAGAATTTAACTTGGTACCATCAACAAAATAATATATAATAAACACCAGCTGCAACTGTCAAGAATCACTATGTTAAATATGCTGTACAGAGTTAGTTTTTGCAATACTGAACATACAAGCTCAAACAAAATCCAGTAGCCAAAAAAATCCTAGGAGCTATGGATCCTACCGGCATAAGCAAATACTCAATGCTGCACTGCAATGTACGGAAATGCAAGATTGTAGCTCTGTAATGTAACAATAGGGATACTGCTTTATAGCCTAAGTAGCAGCACTACTCCATTTGACCTGAGCAGGCTGCCAACTCACTCTATTAACTTACCATGAGCAAAGTCCTTTTTTCCTGAGCAGGCAGAATCAAACAAGAGTTGTTTCCTTTGTTGACAGTTTTGAGATCTTTCCAACCAACTAGACATAAAAGCTCCATCTTTTACAGCTTTTTCACAAGGCTGTGTGCCTGAAGTTTGTTATTCTGTTTTCTCCATCTTTCCTTTTTTAGTGGTATTTCTCACTTTCTCCTCACACACAGTTCCAGCACTCCGATCCAAGTCCTTCATTCCTAAATTTAACAGATCAAAGAGCTGCCCTTTGGCTGTATAGCTAGTCACTTGTTCAACCTCTCATGAGACGTTTTTCCAGGTCCCTAATGCTTCAGTCTTCTATTAAGAAATTACTCCTACGGCTACTTACTGGGTTTATTTATGCACATGAAAAACCACTGTTACCACATCAATTTCAATAAATTTCTTCCTTCAACAGAATTTATATTTGCCTCAGCAGCTCAATAAGCTGTTATGTTGCTACAGATTTACTAAAGGGCAGAATATTCAAGAATACTTGTACACTGGTTATGGAGAGCAGGAAGGGGGACCATTCGGATTTCTTTGTGCATCTTGAATGGCTCAGTGATCATTCAATGTTCAAATCACAAAACAGAAGATTGGATTCAGACCTTTAACCTGACGACCTGCTCCAATAAACCCTGCTTTGAGCAAGGGGGTTGGACTGATGACTGCCCGAAGTGCCTGCCAACACCAGCCGTTCTATGGCATAGCACTGCATAAAACTCTTACCATGATGTAATAAGCTGTACCTGGCCCAAAGTGCACAGGTAGTGGGTCTACTATAGTTTTACAGTCTCTGGTTTATCAGCTACATCAGAGTATACTCCGTCTTAGTTTCTCCTCTTACAAAGAAAAATAGAGAATTGCAAAAATTTTATTTTGGTCATAAATTTTCATCTTTTGTTGAGATTCAGAATTATTTCTCAGGTTATTTCAGCCCTCTTCTCTTTCCTGGATTTCTTGATCATTGATTTGTTGATGATTTGTTCAGCACCTCTAAGTTTCCTGCATGTTCACTTGCAACCCAGCAGATCATACTGAGCAAATCAAGAACTCATGAACTACTCTGACTCTCCTCCCAGATAACTGTGCTCCTTCCCACCTCTTGCATTGCCTCAAGACCTACAATTCTTTCAACCACTCTTCTAAAATACACAAAAATGTAGTAGCCTGGTTTTACCCTCTTCTATTTGACTGCCAAAACAGAAAGATGGTGAAGTGCAAAACCGTCCAAAAAAGTACCAGTAACAAACACATCAAATATTCATCCCACTCCTACATACTCTTTCATTAATGAGCCAGCTAGGCAGAATCAAGCAGTGTCTCATATGGCCTACAATCTTACAGTGGTTTATACCTGATCTTGGTGAATATTCATTATATTTTCAAAGCCATTTGGTATATTTAAAAATAAAGCATAAAAATTTCATCATAATTTAAGACATACCTTGAACATATCCAGCTATATCTTTTTCACAATGACTTAAGAAAAATTCTCATCAATAAAAGACTTGAAAAGCCTGCCAGCTTTAGCTTCTCAGGCCATCAATATCAAAGACTTTTCAAGAAGGGTAAATTGCAGAGTTAAGTTAAAATATATTTTTCAGTTACTACATGTGAACCACCATAAGAATCAACAAAGATGTACATTGAATAACTTTGGTCACATATACACTGAAAAAGCACCTTCTCACCTTGCCCCAGAAAATTACAGAAATCAAACGATCTAGTAAAAATGAAACCCATTAAACTGAGTTAAACTCAGCAGGACAAATTTTCATTATAGTTTCAGCACTACAATTTCCCTGAAGTCAAATGGAAATGCATTGGTTCAGCTTAGCAGAACTTGGCACAGCAAGCAGTTTTGTAGTGTTCATTCTGAATACCAGCCCATGAAATGTTGCAACTCTAACTTCCATATGGCTACATCTTAAGTAAGATTACACAGTTCTCTTACATCTTAGCATTTTATTCTAAGTATTTAATTCATAGCACATCACGAGTCAAGCCGTATTCTCTGTGCCTTTTTCTGGGGTTTTGTTTTTCATTCTATCTTTACGTTCTCTCTCAACGACATCCAACAGTTAGGACTGGATCTAACGTTGCCCTTCCACGAAAGGCTTTCCACTGATTCCAACAGATTTTGGATCAACCTCTTGCTGTCAAGTTTATGAAACAGGAAATTTTATAAATTTGCAATACATAATTAATTGGCAATTCCATTTGACTTTTGTCAAGGAGCTCAATTCATTTTCAGATATGTTAGGATACACTGACAAATGTAATATTTAAATCCATAAAAGACAAGGCTATGAATAAAGAACTACCCTGAAGTCACTCTGGTAAACGATAGTAATGCTTTTGCAGAAACCCAGAGTTTTGCACAGGCTCCTCTGCTAAGGTAAAATATGGCTAGGCACACAGGGACAGGAATAACGCACAGCCTGACCTAAGCACCTAGATGAATTTGCACCAAACTCTCCAGGAGTCTGAGAGCAGATTTCCCCACTGAGGCACTGGCACACAGAAGACAAGGACTGTGACAGACCACATGTAGTTATAGGCACATATGATACTAAGATTATTTACAAGGTACGCAAGCAGCCAGGAGGAGTCATGAAACATTTTCCCAGTGCAGAGGAAAAATAATTGCATGCAATCTTTCAAGTAAGAGATTGATTAAACACAACAGGAAATTAGAAATGTGCCTCCCCCAAAAATCTGACACAGTAAGAATTGCCTTAAGAGACACAACCATCTCTTCACTTGTCAGTACTATGATGATTCTCCTGTCAATTCTAGAAATGGAGGGATAACCAGACTGCCTCTACAGTGATTCATATTCCCAGCATATGGTAACATTCTTTCACTCAGTACTAATCTCATCATGTAACCTTAGCTGTCTTCAACTACAGGGCATGGCAAGTAATTCATTGACTCAATTTAGCCTTATGAAAAGCAGAGGGATTATATGAAAGCAAATTAAAAATGAGCATAAAAAGCAGGAAGATATGTTTGCTACTTGGCTTGTTCACTTTATGGGCTTAGCCATAGGGATATGTTGTTTCTTCTTTTGTATTGGGATTTATTTTCTCTATAAAAGTATTTTACAAGGTTCACTTGAAAAAGCTCAACAGAAGGAGATTTCAAAAATATGTTAATTGAATGTTGACAGGAATCTCTGTAGACGCCCACAAAAGCAAGATACTCAGGAAATGTCTGTTAAGATCTCCAAATTTGTGCAGGAAGACTAATTTTAATCACATATTTCTGGATTTATTTTTATGAATCAATGCCACATCAATCTTCTATGGCCTTTTATTCCAAACTGTTATGTATGGAGCCCTGCCAGAAAGGAACTCAGTGCTGGTAAGCTGTTGCATGAGCCTGAGTTAATACTGCTTACTGTCTTCTTAGATTTTAGGAAAGGACTACGAAGACAAGTTACAGTCTCCTGTGTGGGGCTTTTTTTTTTTTTTTTTTACTTCATCCTACCAGTTATGTAAAAGCTCAGTTTCATCAGGCTTCCCTTCTTGTAGAAAGGACTTCACTAGACGTGTTTCAGAACAAAAACTACCTTATACCCCTTTATTGTAAAATTATAGTCCATTCCAGGGCATAGTTGAACTATCTTCAAACAAGCCAGATGGGAGGGATACTGCTAGCAATGGCAGCACAGAACAAAACCAAAGCAGATAAATGTACTGCAATTCTCCACCTAGATGTACCCAAAATTTGAGCAGGAGATTAAAGTCTTCTTTATACACTAGCTGGAACAATTCTTGAGCCAATCTCCACCTGATCTTCTCAGCTACCACATGCATTGCCAATAGAAATGCTGCACAATGCACAATGAAGCAGAATATTTTTCCACTGTGATCAATACTGCACTGAAAATTAAAGAACTTTTTTCCATAGGATCTATATAGCAAACATTAAACATACTTACTTTGCAAGCATATACTTTTTTCCATAAAGATGACATGCAAGTATTGATATACTCTTACCAAAGTGCGATAGTTCTGTAATAAAAAGGGTGTGTGGGTCTCTCTCTCTTTGCACAGCAGTTATAATAAACTGTATCACCCTACTACATATCACTAATGCAGGCTCAATCTTGTCAGATGTTCTGTAATCTCAACTTCTAATAACATCACTAGCAGTTGAAGTGATTTACATTCAAAGAGAAGGGGTTCATATTCCAGTCTTCTTAAGGGAAGCACAAATATAATACAAGCATCAATTTTAAAAACATACTCTAGTAAGAATAATGGAGTAAGATGCAAAATAAAAGATTTACAAATCCATTACAGATTGCAAACACAGTTCATTTGATACAGATGTTTCAAGGGAAAAAAAAAAAAAAAATCACAAAGCCCTAACAATTACTATCTTGGCTAAAATGAAACTGAAAATCACAATCACAGGGAGGTTTGCCTAAGTAAAAGCTGCATGTTTGGGACCAAACAGTATGAGTAAGTTGGCAGAAGGAAAGAATACTTGCTGACATGACAAAATGTTTTTTGTCAAAGCTCTGGAATCTGTAGCATCACAGCTTGACAGCAAAAGCTCTATAGGCCTCTACTAAAGCCAAAAGTAATTAAGTGTACTTACATGTACTCCCTGTGTGCAGAATGCACAGCAGCTGCGTTGCTGTAACGCCACAAAACTATTGCTGATGACAAAACATCCAGGGTAGCATCAAACTGAAAGAGATACAGAGTCAATTGTTTTGTGGGCCATTAAATGTGCCCTGTACTAACAGTACTGCATTTACTATCCTGCTGCACAGGCACAAAGCAGCTTCAAATAAATCATTTTAATGAAAGCAGGATTTACTTTTATTAAATTGATCTTCACATTTTTGCCATGTATTATCGCACAATGATACACTTCAGAGCTCAGGAAGTCACTCAAGGGATTAAAAACTTTTTATCTGTAATCCATCACCTGCAGAGAAGTTAAGGAAAAAAAAAAAAAAAAAAGAAAAACCCACAATCTGCCACTGTGGCACTAATACGATTCTTATGCAAAGACTCTTAAAAAAAAAAAAGTTTGAAAATGCCTGTCAAGCATTTCTTTTTCCTGCAAAGTCACTATTTTCTGCAGTAGAAGGTTTTGTCTCAAACCAAGCAAATATTAACTTTTTTTCAAAATCCCATTGTATCCAGAGTCATATTATTCTGTATCATCAGCAAAATTGTTGTGTTTGTATTTCCAGTTAATGAAGACATGATGTCAGGTAACACCAAAAACCAGGCTTGTCCCACTGTAAGAACTTTCATCCTTAAGTTAAACTTTCTACGGAGTCAATCTAACCTTCAAATTTGAAAGCAAAAGACAAATTATTGTAAATGAGTCATTTTGCTTGTCGTTAGGAATTTTTTGCTCTGCCACTAATTAGGAAAGTCATGGCAACTGCTAGAGAGGAAAGCTGTCATCCCAAAGTCAATAGGAGTTTCACCATAGACTTCAATAGCAAAAAGGTCACGCAAAGTTCAGAAGGGTACTTCAGAATTTGGCTCAAGTTCAACAACAGAACTGATTAAGCTGAGAGATATTGTAGAAGAAAACCATATCTGGTGGATAATATCTATCAATGATGAGATAAGTATTGATATTAACTCCAATATAAGACTTAGCAGTCAAACTGAAAAAGTATAATGAAAGTATCTTTAGGATTTGGAAAGTCCTTTCCAAGGTATGACTTCAACAGTACTTTTTCTAATCCATCATTGACTTTGCACACCTTGCCATTAATTTACAGTAAGAAAAAATACAGTATTTCACATTCAGAAAAAGCCTGTGAAAAAAAGTGGTAGGGAATATTGAAATATATCTCTACTTACAGCAAATCCAAATGATGATGCACTGTATCTCATTACGGAGACAGCTAAAGGAAAGAAAATATTATTTAGAATCACTTTAAATCTTTTTTGTATCCTTTCTTCTCTTGTCTGAGAGCTACAAAACTAGTTTCAACACACGGGCTTAGTTTCAACCAGTTCCCACTAAAATGACCTGACCGACACTTAAAAAAAGGTCTACAAGAAAGGCCTTGTGCTGCAGAAAATGGTTAGGTCACTCGAGAGATGCTTTTCTTTCTTCAAAACTGTAACATGGCAGACCTTGGCATAGCATTCAGAAACAGTCTGTTTATGAAACATGTTGCATTTCAAATGCAGTTTTGAGTAAAAATATGTTGCAACCACAATTTCAAACTCAGAAAACTTTGTCTCAAAGTGGTCCTTGCTCCAGCGAGGCACAGAAGTCCACCTGAAGTGGCTGACAGCACACTATGTAGGACCATCCAGACTTATTCACTGCCATCTTTTTGACAAAAAGCCTAAGGGTAATTCACAGAGCCCCAAGAAATGCTTCAAATTCCATCAGATCAGTGATTTCCAATGGAAAAAGCATTAGCAGGCAAAATTTTGACTGCATACTGCCTCTAAAAAATAAGAGACTTTAAAAATGGGCTAACATCTAGAAAAAAAACCTGTAATTTTTATAATTTTACTCCATGCATCCTAATTCTATCATCTCACAGTTCCCAATTCTAAGAGGTACTGTGCAAGGAAAAATACCTTTCAAGTAGCCCAGAGGAATACCAGGGAAGAAGCAGGCAGCAACAGAAGAGGCCATCACCTGGAGATGGGACTTCATCAAAGCACAACTCTGACAGGCTAACAGCAACACTGAAACTATGTCAAGCTCTCGAGCACTGAGCAGCTCTAGGCTTCTTGCTTTGTTTTGTAGCCTGTCGAGTGAGAACAGGACTAACCGAACCTGTGCTCCCTGAACAAAATGCACTGCACTCTAGTTCCAATATTAAGAGGGCTTGGAATAAAGCCTAAAAGAATTAATTTTACTACTCTTACAAATAGGTATCAGCTAACTTGCTAAGAAAAATATTTTTTTTTGTAAAAATAAAAATACATGCACTAAAAATAAAAAAAGGACTCATCAACAACTTTGTCAATCTTAGGCTGACAAACACAGTATCTAATTTTCAGCATTCATTAGAACAGCTTGGCAGAACAGAGCTGCTATGGTTTGACTGTTCTTTTCAGTAACAGCAAGCTGGAGTTCTGTGGCACTTATATGGATAAAAAGAAATTAAAATCTTGGAAAAAATAACCCTTTTCTTATTGATCTAAGACCTAGCTATGGCTACGAGCATGCCGGATATCACATATATTTGGACTTTATAACTACAGTTGGCCAAAACAGAAAGAAAAGTCATCAAGTTCATTTCCAGATTCCCATTTTCTCAAAGTTGAAGAGTATTGAAACAGTACAGATTTACATGTGCCTTTCATTGTTAAATCATGATTTCCCACACTTCATCTCCTAGGTGAAAAAAGAGGCTATATTTCTTGGTCAGACTTGCCAGGCAAGAGCTACACTTGACAAGCTGACACTAGCTTGCAGTGATCCAGGTGCAAATTTGAACACTTCACTGCATAATAATATATTACCTCTCAAATTTTCATTGTGTGACTCCTTAGCAGCATACGGTTTCAAAAACTGCAGAAGTTGCATCAAAAAAACCCACATGGGCATTCACAGGTACACATAAGCTTGCAATGTTCCCGTCATTACTGCTTTCATATGATACAGTTCAAAGCCACACTTTTACTCCTACTTCTATTTCTAGCCTGCCTCTGTAGTGGAATTAGCTCCTCAGTTTTTACTAAAATGCCATCTTTTTCCCCCAATCTAATCCAGACTTAAAACAAATTAAGTCTATGGTTCCCTTTAAAATGAATATATAAATTCTACAGGTGATGAAGTGCATAGAGATAGCCACACCTTTAGAATGCTTTAGGGGACATATTTGGTGTATTTAAAGTGTAAGGTCTTTAGCAAGAGAACTGTATGTTTATGTATTCTACCACAATGAATATCCACAGCACTACCACACAATCTGTTTAGCCTGAACTATCTAAAACAGTAATGAAAAACAAGTATTAACTAAGAGTGCCACAAGTCTGCCTAAACCTTTTTGCTAGCTAGTGAATATGACTGGAGGAAAGATTTTCCAAGGACTAGTACCTTAAAATACTAACTTGTAGTGGTAAAAGGCCATAATAAAAGTAGTAATGACCTTTTAATCACTGGAAAGATATGTTTTTATATTATTTATTTACATATGGGTTTTCTAATAGGAAAAACCCATTTGTCATCCTTTCAGAGTCAAATAAGAACATTAAAGCACCTTCAGCCCTGACTTAAGCACATTAATACTTCTAGCTGACAAGTACAGTCATAAAGATCACCAGTAAGTCAGCCCAGCTTAAACAGGATGTTTGTCCATAAGTCTCGCTCTATGGCAGAGAAAGCAACTGTAGTATTGGCTTACAGGGTATCAACCAATACAGGTTGCCACAGACTGAACACATACTCTAAAGACAACGAACGACTGGCTCCCGTTCTAGGCACCGAAGCTGAAAGGACTTTTAGGGAAGTACTTCTCAGCACCCAAGAACTTGAGACCCATGGGCAAAGGAATAACCATGGTCCTTCTGCTTCCAATATCACTGCTGTTCTCCAGGAGCAATGTATGGCACTGCAGGAATGGATCATAGAGCTTTTGCTGAAGCCTCACCTTCCTTCTTCTCAATACACATTTTCAGTTATTCCCAGACGAACCTCTGATGTAAAAAAACCCCAAAGATTCCTAATCTCCATATTGAATCAGTACGATGGTGGGAAACAAGCAATGAGGAAAGAACAGATCGGGCAGCTTAAAAATCCTGTGGAGCCACCTTATACATTCAGCAGCTACGCTGCCGTGACAGTGGGAGCCTGCTTTTAGCTATTTTATTGGCTAAATTAGACAGCATTTTATTACCTCCACAATAAAGCAGATAATCCTAATGCATTTTCCTGACATTTGTAAACGGAACTTGCAAGCAGTTAGAAACTAAAAATAGAGCCAGCACAGTAAGCCACATCTACCGCTGCCTCCACCTGCACAGCGACAATTTGTGAAGTCTGCCCACCTATAGGTCAGATTTTCCTGTAATTCCTTCAACCCTTTGAAACTGATTCCAAATAAAGAAAAATACCCCCTTTCCCACACATTCTACCCTCAGCAAGATAAAGGGTTTATTCATTTCCATGTGCCTCAGAAAAGTCATATGACTAGGGCCCTAACCCTACAAAATCATCCCAATTTAACCCTTCAGCCATCTAGTCTCCCACCAGTTTTTGCCAGGTTTAATCCATCTAAAATGTGTTCCTGGAGAGCGAGGATCCCACAGTGACCCTGGGCCTCTCATTTCCTTCTTTGCATTGGGAGAGGACCCTCATACCTTCCAAATGTAGAAGACAAGAAATAGTACAAGAAATTAACTCTGCCTCCAGTTCTCCCAAACAGAAATCTTTGGGATGAGTCTGGCTACAAATGAGAGGTGGTACACACAAATGGTTCCTCCATCTCTCATAAAAATCTCCTCTTGCCTACTCAGAGAGGGGAAAACTACTTTTAGGAAGCTCCTCTTGATGGGACAATCACTGCATCATGTCTGCTTTGAAATTAATCTTTTTGAAAGACACACCTGGATGCCAGCACATGAAATATCACGGCTTCAAAGCACATGACCTGCACTTAGCAGAAATCAGGCAGGCAATTTGAACAGCACTGAAAGTGTTGAGTTTATTTCTATATATATTACCATGCGTATCTTGCAGGTTGTACAGAGTCACAAGCAAGAAGAACTGGAAGTTGTGCTGAATCAGAATTGAAGCCGAAATAGCGTCTGTTCTCATTGCCCAGTGTTGGTAAAACATCAAAAACTAGTGTTACAATAAATATTTCTAAATAAATCCATTCTAAGCAGAGAAAACCAAATGAGTAATTCTTTCTAAAAATCCCTCACAACAACTGAAGGCAAAGAACAGACATGATTCTGATACCATTAATACTTGTAAAAAAAATGCTACTGACCAGACCAACAGGTAAACATACATTTCCCCAGGCACCTTCTCCCCTCCCTGAAATTCTAGTAGAGCAAAATTTAAGGATTTTTATGCACATGCCCAAGATTTCTGCAATCAGCACAGTAGCTACAAATGGCTGCTAAACATCCAATCTCTCAGACATAAGTCTGCCAGACATCTAATCTACATGGGCAGATCCAGTGCTATCCATCAGCGTCATCTTCCTCCACCCATATTTCCACCCCAAAGTCATTAGCAAAACTGTACCAACCCTATCTATACAAAATCTTCAGCTCATTTTCCCCAGCTTATAGTTGCATCAACATGGTAAAGACCCTTATTTCTGGGCAATACCATTATACTGTTATGTATGTATCTACCAAGTGGAAGCATAAGTTTAATGTATATTAAACCTGGATCTTGTTCTCATTAGAATTTATGACCAATTTCTAAAGAAGTCCCTAAGAGGGTTCATTTTTCCACGTGACTGAAAGGTGTCATAGTGACTTTGTGCAGAACAAACTGCAGCAGAATACTAGGAGACTTCTGTCCTTGTGAAAGGCTCAGCTGTGGGATATGACTCAGTGAATGGGGCTCTAAAGGAACCAGACAGGTCCTCAGCTCTGCCACTGCCTGGGGCATGACTGTTAGGCCAAGAAACTACTCTTCTCAAGCTTTTTGTTTTTCCAGTTTCTGTTTTTTTGTACAGATTCTACACACTTCAGAGCAGCAACTGTATCTTCCACAGTCTGTCGCTACTATCCCCTGGACTACAGGCAAGGCTGGAACTTTTTGCTTCTAAATGTGTACAAAGGCAACAGTGCTAAGGAACCTAGGATTTACTACTCCTTTCCTTCAAAAAGAAAGTGCAATCCCACCAAAACTATTAATCAGCTTTACCTTTTCCTCCATTTTTTTAAGGGACTAAGATCCTTGACATAAATGAGTGCCTCTATCTACTATTTAGTAATAATTTACTTTATTTCTTCCATAACAAAAAAATCCTCAAGGTATCCTAAAAATCTTTGCAGATTCAGTCTGGTAACAAATTCTGCTATTGGTAGTGGAAAAGCTTTCCAAGAATATCTTTCTTCCCTCGTCTATTACTCAGTTAAT
Source organism: Buteo buteo (assembly GCF_964188355.1). Lineage (NCBI taxonomy): Eukaryota > Metazoa > Chordata > Aves > Accipitriformes > Accipitridae > Buteo > Buteo buteo. The sequence continues at coordinate 46,553,912 of NC_134175.1, forward strand.
ATTTGTTTGTTTGTTTTCATCTATTGCAATGGTCAAATCTTTAGCATCTGCGAACTTTTGTAACTTCATTTACTTCAGTGAACTACAACAGTGTATATCAGTTGAAGATTTTCCTCATTTCTTATTACAGAAACAGTAGAATTTCAGGGCTTTGTACAAAAGTTTTCCTTTGAGTTTAATCCAAACAATTCTTTCCAGTTTGCTGACAAGTTAGCAAAAAAAAAAAAAAAAAAAAAAAAATTACTATTATTACCATCATCTCTGACTTCAGGATTTTCTATCTTAAATTGTTCATTTTTCAATGTTTCAATTTCAGAATTTTTAAAAAACTTGGGGTTTGTGGTTCTTGCAAAGAATTAAATGTCAATTCTCCCTTAATTTCCTTTGTTTACATGTTTTCTGATTGTATTTGTCTTGTGGTTGCATGAGTGCCTCAAGGTGAAAGATAGAAATCTTCCATTTCATGGGTTAAATATTCACAGTATTGGCTTTCACACAGGCAGCACAGATGCAGTTTTCCCACACTGATCATTCACTATACCATGGTGCTCACCAATAGTAGCAATCTCAAAGAACAGCAAAGCAGTCCAGTCCTAAAGCTTACTCTGTCTCCTGATTCACTTCTGTTTAATTTGCTTTCATCTTCCCATTTACTACCAAAAGAGCACCCATGCCTCCACTAGCATTTCCCACAAATGAACAGAAGAGACTGGGCAACCAAGCAGGACTGCACAATCCTGAACTATGAAACAATCCTACTACAAAAATCAAGGTATAACTTATCAAATGATGAAAATATTATCCATGTGGAGAAAAGAGTGAAACAGCTTTTTCTACAATACAAAGTAGGCAGCCCCCAAAAGCATACCAGTATAAAAAAAACAAGCAAACACTGAATGATAGAGACACATACCCACCAAAGGTAAATCCATTCTGGATTTCAGAAAAAAATAATGTCTGGGCTCTCTTTTAACAGCTGCTGAAATATCTTCTATATACAACAAGCCTTCACTGCCACCCTTCAGTGAGTATAACACTAAAAAATGGTCAGCCAGCTATACGAAAGTAGTCAATTTTCTATGTCACTCTTTCCAGCATAGCTAGAGATGAACACAGGAAACCATTTGTTTAGGAAAAGCTTTTTGTAAAACCAGAAATCAGGGAACTCCAATAAGGCAGAGTTAACAGCAATTTCCAGGGTTGCTCAAAAAGTCCACGCAGGGGTAATATTACAGTATGTGCAAGCACTGTGCAGAGCCGTGCACTGCAGTGCCAGTTCTGGGAGAAAGCAGGACCCCTCCTGTCCAGCATCCCACTGCTTCACACACTCCCGTGCTTCCTTTCTCGGGTGCCAACCTTCTGTTTTCAAACAAGATCATCTCAAAAAAGAATGCAAATAAATCAGAGAAGAGGAGGAGTGGTATTTTTGGTTAGTTTGGTCTTTCCAGGGGGCAGGAACTAAAAGAGGGCCCATATGTTATAGCTCCAGTTGAGCTTTATCTGGATACTAAGTGCATACGTTTGCATTTAAGAACAGGAATAATAAAACTTGAAGGTCTAAAAGAAACAAACTAGTTTTCCTTCCAGATACATGGTGCAAAGTCTCTGCAATTGAATATACAGGTGCATAGTTTAATATGTTATATTTCAAATGGTGTCACTTGAACCACCCAAAATAACTCAGTTCAATGACATTAAAACACATTGCCTTTTAATGAAACTATGTATTATTAATGTTACAACTCCAAATATAAAAACTGAAATGGTCTAGAACGGTGCAAGTGACCGTAACTGCACATTTACCAGGGAAGCTTTCACAGCTCATACCTACAATCCACAGGCTTTGTAATTTCAAGCCTGAAACTAGCTTCCAAAACCAAAGAAAGCAGTTTGGCCCTGGACAGGGACAACGAGTGGTACCTTGGCTACAAAAGCCACAACCAACCAGCAATGCTGACTGATATCACACACAGTCAACAGCTGTTTCTAAAGCCCTGTGGCCAAGAGTTGTAACTCCATCCAAATGAAAGTTTTGTAGATTTAATGACCTAGGAGACTCTCTAAAGGCAAAATTTCTCCCTGGAAGGTTTCATACACCTTTTGTGTTTTAGTGACTGAAGGCAAAGCTAGCAGAGAAGTATTCAGGTTCTAAACAGCATAAAGAATTTATTCTTGGGAGTTTGGCCAGTTGCTTTAAAGCAGGTTTTACCTAAGTTAACAGAAGAAGCCAGAAGACTGAGGTGAAGGTTTGTAAATGCTTGTCTGACTTAAATGGGTTTCTGGAAGCTTCATAGAGATCCAGAGAACTCATATTTTATACACATATCCCCAAACCTGTAACAGCTTGGAGATAGCCTAAACATTTTCACTAGTCATTGAAGGTTTTGAAGAGCTGAAATATGGCCATTATTCTCAGGTTCTGGTAAGTTCCTGTCCTGTGGTCACACTAGAAAGTTGAGAGATCCTTTTAAAAAGATAATTAAAGAATGATATTGTACACAAGCTACAGCTCAGATATATTAACATAGAATTTACATGCAAGGAGTCACGCTAACTGCAGCACAACCAACAATAAATATATGAATATCGTTGGTTGTGGTACGTATTGTGCTAGGTATTGGTGTCTATATGAAAAAAAATCATTGTTAATTAGCTTTTATTTGGAACACAAGCACATTTAAAAGAACATAACCAGTAAGAACTGCATCCCCCACTCTGGATAAGGTTATTTGTCTCCATTACTGAAAAGAAGCCTAGTGGTTTAATTTTAAAAAGATGCTTAACTTGAAGTTTGCCAAATTTAGACTAAATGAAATATATCAGAAAAGCCCAAATGCCAAACCTCCAGATTCAGCACCTCGGCCCCCCCCCCATTTTTTATGCTATTATTTCAAACTTCACTTGATTGTGAATTGCATTTTCAACGGTTGTGGTATAGCAGGCGTCAAGAGCATCAAAACAAATCACCAATGCTGCTGTTAAAAAAACCAAGCAAAGTCCATTTTGAAAGTACTTCTGAGAAACATAAATAATTGTCCAACATTGTAAAACCTATTTCTCAGCAAGCTACAAAGATTCAAACCACAGGCCTTATGGTGCACACAAATAGTATTTCATCGGTTGATACTTCAGGTTCAAAATCCTCACACCAGCAGACAAACATAACACAGCTTTAAATACCTGGAATCATACTACAGTATAACCTCTACTCCATGTAAGTTGGTTGACATAGAGGATTTAGATCAAGAGAGGATTTAGTTAGCTTTGCCACATATCATATTTCTTTCTACAAGTATTCCACCAACTAGCCCATACCTTAAATATAGTTCTTAAATAAGATAAGGGGGGAAAAAAAGAAAAAAAAAAAACTATCCGTGGTTTAAGTGCACTCAAGGTGGATTCTTCCTGGTGTTCTTTAAACTTAGAGGAAAGAAACACATTTCAGCCATTGTAAGCATTTAAAACCAGTCCACAAAAGCACTGGCTAAATTCTCACTTTTCCACATTAACTGTAAGAACCCTTTCTTAATATCTGCTATTCACAATACAACACAGATGAATTTTCTAGTTCTAAAGAAATACAGACCTGCCAGATAATAATATTTTCTCTGGAGTTGCATCTGAGCTTCAAAATACAAACTTTTGACCAAAGGTCTTTTTTTCCTAGAATTTCAGTAAAATTTTAAGCAGCTCAATGGATGCAGCAATGAATTACAAAATTTTGTATTTACCATAGAAAGTTTTCCAAATAAATTAGAATCTATTTTATTTGATGGATTTTAACTTTTTCATTCAGCATGTGTGTGGAGAGTTATATCTTTTGAGGTCATTATAGACATATAACTACATTTACAACTACCTCAAAAAATAAGTCAAACCAAACTATTTCAGTAGTCTCTCTATTTCATAGATAAGGAAACAGAAGCAGATCAGGGATCTTAGGAGACATTTGAAGATTAGGGATCCAGAATAAGTTTAATAGCCAAACAACTGGACTCTGAAGAGAGAGTATAATTGTTTGAAAAGGCAGCTAGGTCTGGGTAGTTGGCACAGTCTCACACATCATACTGTCTTAATAAGTAACTTTTGACAAAACCCTTAAACATTCGCTTTTTTAGGATTCCTATATATAAAATGGGATGAAAGTACTTCCACACTTCAGGATGTTATACACAGAGAAAATCATTTCACCATATGGAAGCATCTAGTAATTCTGCAAAGAGTGACAGCAGGCACCATGAATATCTTATCCATTTGAATAAGCTGTTTGGTATTATGATCTGCCTTTTATGATATTTCACATTCTCAAAGCACTGCCTTAACTTTTAGAAATGCAAACTTTAACTATGGAAAATGATAACCCAATTAGAAATTATCTGCATGATCTTTATGGCATTCCCACAGCTTAACAGTTGTAAGATACTCTATTTTTATACTAGAAGTATTTCAACAGACTTCCTTTTATACAGAAATATAGCAATACTTCAGAAGTGTATCAAGTGCTGAAAAAATATTCATATTGAAAATAATTTTGTATTGCCCTTTAACTTGCATTAGTATAATGTAATTTTAATTATTGAAACTGATGTGACTAGTCATCCCCCATCAATGGGTTATTACAAACTCATTTTTGTCCTGCTGAAACCTCTAGAACACAAATGCAGTGAGACCCATGAATGCAAAGGTGACTATTTTAAGTATCCTTCATTTTAGACACCTTTGAAAGGTTCTGAATTTGGAACACAGAAAAATGAGTCCAAAATTGTCAGTTGGACACCCAATAATGAAGACACCCAAAATAATTATGAGAAAGAGCTATTAAAAAATACATTCAAACTCAGGTAAATAAGAACATACAGACAGACTGATTTTTTTTTTTAAACAATTTCTAGCGTAACGATTTATCCGTGTTCTATTTTTTTTGCAAAAAATCACACAAATGCAACAGGAAATCTGTCAGAAGGAATGAAGGTAAAATAAGATATTTGCTTGCCACTTTCTGTGGTATTTTCGTCTGGTTCCTCCCTCAACTAACAGGTGGTTAAGTCCTGCAATGCTGTTCTTGAGGAGAATAAACAGAATTCGAATAAATTCTCTGCAAATACACATTTGTGATTTAGAAATCTAAGACTGCTACCCCAGCTGGAGCCCATCCGTGACTGACCCTGGTTCAACAGATCCTGGAACAAGGAACGGCCGCTCTAACCTGGAAGCCAGAGGGCACAGATCACGATCCCACGCAGACCTGCCCCACACAGTGGTACAGCAGGCTGCTTCTCTGGAACCGACTGTTCTTCTCTGTCCATGGATCGGTGCCTGCCCCAGCACCTCCTACACCAGCCAATGACTAATGGCACAACTGAGTCCCTCTATCGTCATTGGGAATGACACAAGAGAGGAGCGTAATAATGCAAAGATTAACACGTTTTCCTTATCATAATAAATAAAATTAAAAAAAGAAAAAAGGAGGCTTATATTAATTTCTCTATGCCTGGCTTTCCTGAACACGCAAAAAATGGAACATGGTACGTGAAGACAAGACCAGAAGAAATTCACACTCGTGACATTTAGTCTCATATTAAATGTTTATTCTCTAAGCATTTTAATGACCTTAGGAATATGAAAACCAGGGAAGATTTGAACTGAAAAGCTTTGGTCATTGAAAAATAATTAGTCATCTTCACAGACTTTTTCATCATCCCTATCAATTTCAGAGACAAGACACATATCATGGTACCCCCCCATTTTAATTAGATGGCTAGTGAGCTGCTCCAGAACCAAAACAAACTGCCAAATACAATTAAGCAGGCTGCCAGAATATAGCACAATATTACAGAGATTTTCTTTTTACAAAGTGGGATTAAGAACGCAAACCATCCCAAACACCTCAGTGAATTAGTGGAGAAACTTTAAAACCTGGCTTTACATACACATTTAAAAAACAGAATTCCAATTTAAAGTTGCTTTTTGGTGTAAAAGGTTTTAGATACCGCAACTGAGTGTGGGAGAGGACATCCTATCAGACTTCTCCAGCTGCTGACATGCAGCCTGTTTTACTATGTAGGAGCCCAAAGGCCTGTTCTCAGAGGTATATTAGGCACAGAGCATGTCATGCTAAGGACACCCTGATGTACTACTAGACAGGAAATGAGCTATTCCATACCCCATTAAATCCTTCCATTTAATCTTCAATTTTAACAAGTGAAGGGTTCAGTTCCTTCTATTTATCATCTTAAACTTGCAAAAGTCTCACAGGGGCACTCCCACACTCTAAGAGGCTGCAGTTTTAAAAATGCAAAATCACTTGCAGTCCCTTTACTGGTCTATATGTTCAAGAATTCCTGTATGTGGCATATTTGACAAAGCACTAAAATTCAAACACAGAAGAATTATACCGGAATAAAGTAATATTTATTTTGGAACTGAGGGTAAATTGGGAAAACTGTCACAATTTTACACAATAAATTTTACTGGTCAATTCTGCTAATAAACCTAAAAAATGCCCAAACAACTATAGTAGTTCTGAATCAGCAAGTATTTTCATAATTTAATTTTATTTCAGTACTGTCCTATCAACATTTATTTACATTCACTGTATTGTCAGATAGTTCGTGGCAGTTTATCACCTAGATTCTTACACTATAAACTCATTTCTATGGTCAGATAACTGGGAAGCAAGAGATGACTGAAAATGTTACCTTGTTGTTTATTCAGTTAGACCAACGGGCGGATTTTTATCACCTATTTCAGTATAATGTATCATGGGTTCTGATCAAAGTGACATTTAACTTACATTCCTATCTCTATTAGGGAAGATTATTTTATTTTCACAAAATAGTTAAATAGTCCAGGAAACTGCAAGTAAAATGTACTGATAAAGAAGGGAGGAAATTGCAAGCTTATGTATTGCTATTCACTGTGTGTAAGCAAACTGATGAACATACTGACTTCCACCCAAGTCAACAGGGCTCTGAGGGACAAAAAGAGGTTTGCTCACAAAATAAATGATGAAACTAGGATCTAATATGTATAAAGCCATTTATTTGAGTCCTCTAAGCACAAAGGAAATAACATTTGCTGATCGCTTCTTAAAAAGGCCATTTTGCAAGCCCAAAAGAGAAGGTAGGAAGCCATACAAGTATAAATCTTTAGACAGGCACTCCCTACAGCTCTTATTCTACAAAAGCTATCCACTCTTAGTTTTATTTTAGCATTGTGTTTAATGGAAGGCATGTTGGTTCATTCTTGTATAATAATTTTACTCTTTTCTATTCCCAAATACACTTTAAAGTGCGCATGTCCAGAAGATTCTTTCTTTGCTGGACCTTATTTGCCTATGCTTTTATAACTAAAAGATATTTTATGTGTTTTGTTGGCACGATTTCAGCTGAACAACTAAAAGATAGCAGACTCTTTCTTTACTTCTCATATGGCTGCCAGAATGTAAAAAAATCTTAAAGTCTGAACTAGATTATTAATGCTCCTTTAATACAGATCACCAAGCAATGAAAATTCACCCTTCTTATGCAAATTTAATTAAACATCCAAGTTCTGAATACAGACAATTCTGATAAATAAATCAAAAGTCAGGAAGAAGAAAAGAAAAAAAAAAAAAAGGAAATCCTCTGTGTTATCTTTTTTTATCTTTCTAGGCTGAAATATAAACAAACCTTCCAGGGAAAGAAATCAACTGTCTGATAGCTCTCTGTTGAATTTAACTGTAGGAAGGAATTGCAAGCCCTTCAGACAAATCTCTTCCTCAGACGTGCTAATCTTAACAATCTATTGCTAAGGGACGCAGTAAAGCAGCCTGTCATCAATCCTACTTCAGGGTTGTAATATGGAGATGACACACACTGTACACACAAAACAGCACTGCAGTAGGCTTAGTATAACCACTCAAGAGCAAACCCCATATATTAAGTTAGCTGTGGGCTCCAAGTCATTTAGTTAAAATTACAATGAAATATGAGTCTTAATAACAAATTTCCTTTGTTCTGGGGTTTTAAATTAAGCTTTGGTAGTAGCTTTTTAAATGCAATAATTCTAAATAAACCTTTTTGGAAACATGAAATGCTGATTTTCTAACAAAAACATTTTAAAACTGCTACAGTTTTCTTCCAGTTGCACAGTCTTGACAACAGGTAGCAGTAGGAGATCCTACTCAGCAATTCACAAGACCAGGAAGATTTTAACAGCTTCCCTGAAGGATGCAGTTCTAAAACTAAAAGAAAAACCAGCAAATGATTGACACACCACACTACTTTGCATCTGTCCAATTTTAGAGTTATTGGCTTCACACATCTACTGCTAATTCTGATTAAAATAACAGAAAACTTCCAATCCTGTCTCTGTGAGATAAGTTTAATTTATTTGGACAAAAAATAGTTTAGATAACATCAGAAAAAATGTGATGATAAGACAGGAGGACATTACAAAGTTGTACATTGCTATTTACAACATGTAATCATGTCAATAAAACTTGAAGTACATCAATTATTTTTTTTATGTTCCATGCACAACTGCTCCAAGAAGCAAGCTCTTGAAAAGTGTTAGAAACATATTCCCAGGATAAAACCTTTATGTCAAGCAGCATACACCTCTTCTTTTAACATAAAGGGCTTTTGCTGTTACTCTTTTGGCGTTTTTTTTTGTGTTATATAGGCTTATTACTAGCATGAAACAGCTTCAAAACTAAGAAGAAAATTTCTACATTTCATTATACAGGGAATGTTTAAAGCAGAGCTGACATGTAGCTGACTTGCAATCAAAATTACTTTTCAGTGCAAGACCCTCAGCACCAACAATCCACGGAGTCATCTAAAATACTCTGACTTAATTTTTCAAAATGATAAGCATAGTCTCTGAAAATCCTGTCCCAAGTTTTCTGCCAGTAGCACTTCTGAAACTGGAGCTAACTTTAAAAGGGTTAACATGTCTTCTACAATCATGACACAAACAGTTTTAAAAATTTTTGTTGGCAGTGATATATTTTTAAAAACATTGCTTCAGTTTATTGGAAGTAAAAAACCACACACACATTTTTATCATTCTTAAATCCTCATCTGCTTTGCTTTTAGAGATCAGTCAGTATCTAGTCATTCTCTGGCTCCTTTTTTTTTTTTTTTTTTCCATTTGTAAATCACATTGAGGATACTTGCTTATTTATAAAAGCAGAAACCTAGAATTACTAACACCAGAATGCTGGACTTGTATTAAAAAAAATCCAGTGGTCTGAATTTGTAGTCACCAATCCTGATACTTGAATCTGAGATTAACTTACTAGAACTGGTAGGTTTTGCATTGGCTGAGAACTGTAACGCTAGTGTAGCATTTCAGATTGGCCAAAGATGTCTTGCTTGCTATTCCCACTGTGCCGGACTTACTGCTTTCCTTCCTTGGTGGGGAAAGGCTTTGAACTTTCTTGGCCTGATGCACCAATACAGCATCAGCCTGATTCCCTCAATGACGCAAACACCACTGCCCCTAGTGATATCAGTTGCCTGCTGCCCGATGAAAGAGATGTTCCTTTTGCAAAGCCTTCCAAGCCAAAATAGGTAGTTCATATTCAATTACAACTCTAATTACGTTAACTTATTCACTGCTTTCGATGAACTCTCAGCCTCCCTCCCAGGTAAGACACCCTTTTAAATTTACAAGTTATTGTATTGTTTTCCCTGTATTGCTCTTAGTCATCTTTCCAGCTGTGTAGTGGTCAGAGCCATATTACAACGTTGAGTATGCTTCACCACAAACAGAAAAGAAATTGCAGCAAGTTTATTCAGCCACTTTAAGAGAAAATCAACAATAAAATCAGCAGTGTAAAACTAATGTAAACGGTCTGAAGTTAACGTGTATAATCACAGAATTTAGATACCTTTGTAGTGGCGTTATAGAAGAGTCTAACAAGTATTTTCCCTCTACCCCCAAAGCAGGTCAACTCTCAAGTCAGAAGATATTATTGCAACATTCAAACAGGTAGACTATTACATTAAATAATACCATATGAGAAAAGTAGCTTGCTTTTGGAAAGTGGAAAGAGCAAGCTACTTTTTATTGACTGTGCAAAGAAAATTACTGAGAGTTCTGGAGTACTATAAATTCACCTCACAGTGTATTTCATGATAACGTGATTGCATACATAGGAGATAAGAGTCCAGAGTTTCAGAGTGTGTAAATTTACACCATGTTCTTCAGATATGCTTATTTATTTATACTACTTGATTATCTAGCCTTCATATAATTGACTGTGTTCATAACACTCAGACTAAATTTACAAATTGCCCGTTTTGAACAGACTGCAATAAAGTCATCTAAAAATTTCCATGGAAGTTATTGAGATAACTTTATCAAAGGTACTGCTGGCTAAAAGAATGCTTACAACTGAAAACATTATTTTGCAAATATATTTTTGAAGTGCTGGAAAGACAATATCCTTTCTTCAAATGAGAATTTGTAACAGCTTCTCAAATATCTTAATAATGAAATTTTCTTTTGCATGCTATCTTTTAAAATATAGCTGCCATACACTTCTTTATTCTACCAAAGAATAAAATAAAGAAAAAGCAATTGAAAGGAACAGCCAAGGAGAAAAGATTAATTTGGAGATAGAACTGAGGATCCTCTAGGGTAGGATGTAGGAATGACACAGCTGCTTCGGATGGAAACTATGGTATTAGTCACGGTACACACAGTAAGTCTTGAAAGGGCTTTAGAACAATTCTGAAATTTCTTCTGCAGCAAGGAGAGTAACTTTGTACACAAAAGGAGGTGATCGTTCTGTACATATATAGAATAGACAGTTAGCCCTAATAATATTTGTAAAATGGATTTGCAATAAGTTAAGGCAAATAATCTCCTACGTGCCAGAAAGCCCTTACGACACACAAGCTAATCTTTATGCTATACATGTATTTATAGGCTCATATTTTCAAAGAAAATCATTATTTATTTCTGGCCTCCTCAACACCTTTTATAAATCTATGACAGAAAAGAAGAGTCATGGTTTAGGACCAGTCACCAGGTAGACTACAACAAGCCCACTTCCTTTGCTGTGGCACATCGTACTACACCATACACTGAGTTATCAGCCACAAGACTGTACAAAAGATCCAAGACGGATCTTGGAGTACAACTCTCCCACCAGCCATGTTATCCAAAGGTCTGGCATATGAATTACCTCTTGGAATGACAGTAGATTTCCTACAGACATTCCAAACTGATGTAATCAAAACCCTGCAAGTGATCTCAGTTGCAACAGGGAAAATTTGGAGGGAGGAAAGGATCAAAAGCCTAAATCACAAACTCTAAAGACTCCATTTATTTCCTTTTTTCATTTGTTTTCTTCACATGCATTGTTTTCCCACAAATGTATAACAAAAGCATCTGCTCTTTTGTATAAAAGACTTGTTTGGAATTTGCTTTCATCATAAGCCATAACAGAAACAAAATGACTGACTCCTACCTGGACTGCTATACAATAAAACCAATACTGATTCGTACTTGATTTCACTGTAGGAGATATGCTTCAGTTTAAATAGACCAACAAGTTTCAAACTTTACAATCAGAATTATAAGCAAACTTGCTCACTGGCATGGCTTTTAATATTCTTCTAATCTCCAGACTAGAAGAAATACCTGTGTTGACTTGTTCTTGTACTTTTGACTAATCTTGACCATTATTAGCTCAAATACCTCATCCTCCCCCTGACTATGGCTTGCATGCACACTGACCAAGGTTAGCACCTCAACGGTGGACTGGCCCACTCACACTGGCCTGTATCTCATCTCACAACGATACAGCGCCAACCCAAGATTGGTACCTCATAGGTTATTTCCCTATGGAGATCTGATACCGACTGACTTGCATGCATTTATAGAACATTTTCATTAACATTTATTTAATTTAAAATATTTTCAAGATAAGAGTCTCAATAGATAATGACTTATTGAGGTATGCATACTGATAAACTAGGGTCCAAAATAAGCCACTTCATTAATAACTTGGTAATTACCTTCTGACAAATTATTGCTTTTGTTGAAAGTGAGGTGTTTTCTAAACAGCAAATACAATCAAGGAGTAAAAGGTGCTTATCAGGAGTTAGTAAGTAAATATGATGCCAAGAGCCTTAAATAAAACTGGGAATGATTTTTGTTGATGCTGTACATTACTCAATGGAAACGATTTTCTCAATTGTTTCTGCTATTATTCTATGTCATGGAACAACATGCAACAGTGATTATTTGATCCATATCTTTGATGTTCTTTAATAAATTCTGGATTAAAAGTTTGCAGCTTTATACTGATGCAAGTAGAATCAATGAATTCTTAAGTTCTACTGTGAAAGAACTGTAAAAACAGGTGTTGGCATTTGGGTACTGTAGTACTGAACACAGACCAGATGATTAATTTCATGACAGGTACCACTGAAAGCAGTCCTAAAGAGAAAAGTTCATCGAGGCAGCTAGAAGAATATATTCATGAAACAAATCAAAACAATTTTATAAATACTCAGTAAAATTAGATATTTAAAACTAATTCAAATTTGCTTAACATACAAATCCAGTTTCCCTTTATAATTCAGGTTCCACCTATCTAAAATACACAGTCTTTGTCATTTATTGATAAAATTAGTCTGTCAGATTCGGGCAGGAGTCTGAATTAGCATTCAACAATACACAGATTCTGATTTTTATGCCTTACGAAAAGGCTAAGTATTTACTGTAACTTTGATTATTTGCAATTTTGGATCTGACATTAGTCACACTAGACTTGCTAGGCCTTTAAACACCGTGTGATGTTCAGATAAGCTCTCAGAAAAGCCATTCTATTGGTGCTAAATTTTTTTTTAATTTCTGTCTTGCAGTTGACCTGAAGTGGATGTACAGCATCTGTTTCCTCTCTGCACCAATTGCAATTTATATGGTTCTATAAAAAAACAAACAAACAAACCACCAACAAACTTCCTACTGAAAAAATATCACTGCAAAACCACAGATTTAAACAATGAACCTCAAATACTTAATTACCTTTATATGACTCTTGGAAAGAAAAATTTTTATTCCTGTGTACAATGAGACAAGTTGTTTGGTTTTTTTGGTTTTTTTTTTTTTTGGGGGGGGGGGGGGGGGGGGGGCGGCGTTCAAAATAGAAATCTACCCCATCACCTTTTCTAGGCCCTTTTCAAAGCAAACCCACTGACAATGACAAAGGCTAATCACTCTACATGATTAGATTCCCTCTTCTATACCATGGTATTTACAAAACCTTGTTGACTTGCAATAACTCACCAGACTTGTATATGGTTCCTGCAGTTTGAAAAAGATTAACATAGCTTTACCACTGGATAACCAAGGAGAGAAATGAAGAACAATCACAAAATGTAAATGTAGTTATATACCCGTTTATTCTAGCTTGTTTTAATATAGAGTTTGTCATTAAACTTAGGTCTTATCCAGTGCCCAACAAAATCAGTGGAATGACTTCAACTGATCTTAGTATACACTGGATCAGATCTACAATTTGTTTAGAAATATTATTTTGTTGTTATTCATTTTCCATGTAAGAAGTATGTACACACACATTAGTGGATTTTTAACCTTTTCTAAAAATGCATTAAAACCTACAAAAAGTGAATCAATGGCCTAATTCAGTCTTGACAGTAGTTCACTACAAAGCTCTAGACCTAGATCTTCAAAGAAAATGTCTTATTTCTGAAGTTAATCTACTCTAACAAAATGAAAGCACTTAATGCTTTTTCAGTGTTACTTAAGCCCTACATCTGAATACCAGTATTTCAGTAGTTTTTCCACAACAACTTGTGAACATTTTCAATTCCTTATAAAATTAACTCAGAAGAAATTCTGATCCATAGGCAAGAAACTGTCAAATTAAAGCACATCAGTAAGGTACTGGTTCCTCCTTAAACTTCACGAGAAAGAGTTAAGAATCCACCTAAAAATTTATTACAGCAAGGATAATGAAAATATCCTTTCTTTCTTAAAGAAACACTAATGTAGCTTGAAGAACAATATGTAGCTACCTTTTATTTTACCACAAGACAGAAATGTTGGCTGAATAAAAATATCTAGAAACAGCATCAAAGAAAACCCTGTATAACGTTATTACACAGATTTGTATAGATTTTTAAAAATGTTGTAAGACAAAGAAATGTCTGCATAGCAAGTCCTACAGAGAAGAGGAGCTGATTTCCTTAAGAATTTGGTCAATTAATTATATACCTTTGATGTTACTTTAAATATGCAAGTTCTCTATTACAGATTTTAGTGTAATGTGTTCTTGTGACATATAACTACATTATTAGAACATGAAACTTACACAAGCAGGTGTTCTTATTTTTCCTTTGCTTTTTGGAACTACTGCAGAACAAGCACCATCCCCAAAGCTGATCCAGTAATGAAAAACACAGTAAAAACAACTGGCCAAAACCAATCCCTCAGCCCCTACACATTACTAAGAATTTGAGAAGCTGCAAATGAATTACAACAAAGCATAATTCACATCAATCAAAACAAACACAAACTAGTCATTTGTACACATCTTCCAACTACAGAAAAGGACCAGTTTAGCACATCAAAGCAAAATATGCTTCCATGTGTTTTCCATGTATATGTAGGCACAAATACACATGCATTGGGAAGAGGTAAAGTAAACCAAACTGAGCTGACAGATGTGGCAATGTACTACATTTGTAGAAACACAGAATGGTGCTAATACTGAGCTAGTCTGTGGGATAAGCTGGAAGAAGTAGACATGGCCTGAAACATCAAAGATCAAGAAAGAACAGTCACACTTGTCAACATCCATCACCAGAAGATCCTTCCTCAGGTCCCAGCCTTGTGTCATCAGCAGAAAATGCTTCAAATGGGGGAAGCAAAGGGAATTGTATACAGGCTTAAAGTCTTCAAATTCAACCACCCAAAGACAGTTACTCCTTTTCCTATCTAATACAATACAGGCTGCCAAAGCAAAATGAGAGAAGCAATGTTCAGGTGGTTAGGTTGCAGGTTCAAAACAATAGACAAGGTTTTGGCTTCAGCTTGGGCAAGCCTAAGACTTCTGCTTCATCCATTTATGACACATCTTCAGCTGTTGCCGTGACAACACTGACATCTCCCCATACTGTGAAGTGCTCTTAGTTTAAATATTGTATAAATGAACATAAATCTTTCATGTATTTCACACAGCTATTGTTTGTGAAATGGGGGCAGTATTCCTCTTCTCAGTTTTATTAGAGGAAGAAATATTATACAGATCAGTCATATTGTTATTCACTGAACACTGAAAAATTTCAACAGCCTAACCCAGCATAATGTTAATATTTTTTATGAAAAGCAGTGTAGTAAGGCTCTCTGTATCTTGAGCACAGGAAAGGACAGTTTCAACAGATTTGCTGTCCTGAAAAATTCAGGTTTGTTGGAAAATGAGACCTCTGTGATAACTTATTTTCCATGTAGAAACTTAAGCTAGCTCAAGTAAAAGATTTTTTTTAAAATGTTTCAATACTCTAAGTGAACATTTTGTGGAAATTTCCAATTAATAGTTTTTGATCTTTTAATTTTTAATTCCTTTTGGATATTATTCATAAATTTTGAAAATTTTCTTAGGATAACAACACTCCCATCTATCTCCAGCTGGGTTTCTAAGCATAAGCACGATGCCATGCTTTCTCTCAGGGCATTCTGCACTTCAGAATCAGTAAAAACCCTTATAGACAGGGTACAGCTTCTATTATCACGTACATGTAAACCTGTAACAGTGATTCCATTATTTTCAATTCTACATTCATAAAAGTATTTGATATAAACCTAGAAATAAATTAGATCTTCCTAGTTTTCTATGTGATTAAAGACATTTTAGAACAAATACACAACCAAAGAGAAAAAAAGAACAGTCAGCCCTTTAAAAAAAAACCAGTACCTTTCCACTGCAAAGGCCTATGAAGATGTTCACATAGGTATTACAATGTAAAACTGGCACCCGGTTCATATGCTGTTATGACTTTACATCACTGCTTTTGATACTGATTGCTTGTTTTAACAGGGTTGTCTTCTAGGGGGTAGACTTATGTCTTTGCAGACAGAGCTGATAATTTCCATCCACATTGGTACAAAACAAGGACGAGTTTATTTAGGACTAAATGTAGCTCACAGGATTGGGAGTGCATGTACTGCACCAAACACTGTTAACATTAGAGACAGTGTGTTTTGACTACCTTAACAAATTCACATCCTTCAGTTTCTTTGCCCACAACAGAAATCAACCTCCTGTGTGAGCTCTCTATCTCATGCCCTTCTTTCTATACAGAGAATCCAGAGCTTCTACTAACATCTTATAATATATATGTAGATTTTCTATTACTTATATACAGATATTCCAGAATGAGATGATGCTGTGGAGCAGGGTATTTTTGTTTATAAATACACAGCAATGCTGTAATGACCTATAAGGAAATGCATTAAGTAAGATCAGACTTATCTTTAATCGCTCCCTATATTTTCATTATAGACAGGCAGATAGATAGATATTTCATCTTCTCATTTTTCTTTTAGGCTCACTTTTCATGGCTGTTGTAGCATTTAAATAGAGTTAATCAGTTCCCTCCAGAGCAAAGGCAAGTACTATAAACAGAGCTGCATGGCTCAAGGGATGTTCAGCAAACGTGTTCAATCAACACTTGCTCCTTCTGGAATAAAGAGGATGTGCCTCTGCATCAGATTTAGCCCTTGCCTACTGTTTGAATAGCGTGGCAGTCCCTGTCTATGCCGTAGTATGATTTGCATTGTGGGGAAAAGGGCATAGGGTTATTCTAAAACTGTATTGCAAAGCACAATTTTCATTTAATGAGTATTATCTAATTTACATCCGAAAACCTGTACTTACTGCAAACGTGCAAGTTACAAAAGAAGGCATGCGCAGGGCTGGAGCTGCTGGTGGGAACACAGATTTAAATTTACTCTGCCAGGACTGTTATTCTATACAAGCATGTTAATTATTATCACTGGAATAAAGATTTTATTAAGCAAATGAATAATATCTTGAATCACACTATTATCCTTTTTTTCTGATTAAGTTAATTATAATTGAAAATAGTAACCTTGCGAGCATAGCAGTTGCTGGCACATGAGATGGTGTGCTGCTTTAAAAGGTGATAGCCATAGATAAGTCATTTAGTCGTAATATGCATTACAGAAAGGATCCTTACGAATGGCATCAATAAATAAGTATCAAATTGTAGTCCTGATTTTGTAAACCCCCACAGAAATTGGCAATTTCAGCCATGTTTAGTATCTCATTTAAGCTCATAAGATTACCTATTACTCATAAGCAACTTTCTCTCTCTCATTTTAGTAGATTATAGGTTAATTATGAAAAGATTTGGAGCCTTCCTGACCTATCCCTTTACATCCCTAAAATCCATTAAGGAAAGATAACACAGGGCCATTGTTGCACAGACACATAGGTTCCTTTCATCTCTAGAGCCAAGTTGTGTGACTCCAATTTCCCATTAATTAGGTAATCTTTCAGAGGATTATTTGCTAATTATCCTCAGTAGGATTTCAGCAAATGAAAAAATACACACACAGAAAAAAACCACAAAGACTTCTCTAAGAAATCTGCCATGCTATATGGAGTGCAGTATGTGAATACCCCAGAGATGCTTGGGGATCCTTCAACCATGACATTCCAGGTATAACAACCTAGTTGTGTTAACTGCTCCTGGGCAATAGCGTACCCAGGGTCTATTATACTTCAGAATCATCCAACACCAGGCAGGACTTTGATTATTTTACCAAAAAGCATGTGTAAGCAACTACTTGACAGATTGGGAAACAGCCACAAAAAATAAGTCTGATATCTGTTAAGAAATATTAGTTGTTCAGCTTAAATAAGTTTTAAATAGAATGAATCACTTAGACCACTAATGTTGTGTGATTTAGTATGCTGTTCACTTCCTTAGCACGAGTAGCTAGATTTGCTGAAGCTTTAGGCCGCAAGCTATAAACTTTCACCTAGGTTTGCTGAACTTGTACTGAACTTACATCTATTCAAGCAAGACAAGGCCTTCAGAGCCAGCACAAACCAGAAGATAAGGAGGGTACAACTGTCAACAGCAGCTGCAACTAGACAAGATAACGGCTTGCCTGGAGACAGTGAAGGAATCCAATAAGGAGTCAGAAGGTGTCAGAAGATCTCAGGCCAGAATCACTGTCAGACCAAAGGGCGCATGGAGATTGCATGAAGGGTGGATGCATAGTCTGTAAGGGTACAATTGCCTAGGGATTTCTTTGTTTGGGGTCCCTCCTGAGAGGCACCCAGCTCAAGCTGATCCTGCCGCTGTACCATCCTATTAAATTATTTATTTTTATGAGATTTGATGCCTGAGACTGCTTCAGGAAACCTAGGGTTCGAACTATGGAGCGACTAACACTGGTTGCCTGGACCAAACTGCGCTTCTTTAACAATATCTAATAGCTATGTGTCATTTATTAGCTATGGGAATTTCCTTCTTTTTCATTCTGCTTGCAAAGTTGAAGACAAACACAGGAGTGATTTTTGCACTTGTAATGACCAAGGACCAATTCTTAGGCAAGAAAAGCTTTCCAAGCAGTCTCTTCCCAAACAGAAATGCTTGCTTGGGTGGGAATCTTCCCTTGTAAACCTCCCTACTGAGAACTCCTTAATTTCTCAGTTTTTCCTGTAATGTTTCCTGTAATTGAGCAAACTCAATCAAGAAATATTTGCAGCTTCCTTACTAATCAAATACTATTTGTGGCAGTCTTTCTTTTAGCTATACAATGGTGCTTTTGAAACATGCAGCCCTTTCTACCAGACTAAAAAGAATTGGTTTATTAATAATATATTCATATGATGCAAACATGATTCATTCTGCCAGAACAGCTTAAGTCCTGGTACATAATATGTATTTTGAGAATCACTTCTCACACAACAAATGCTAGTGACACTAAGAAGTGGTCCTTACTATTTTGTTTATGATCAAAATTATCTGTGATGGATAAATTCAAATTTGAGGATTCTGATATATTTGGGCAAGGTTACAACTTTATCACAATTTCCAGGATTTGGAGGGCATGAGTTTCTATATGGTCTTGCTGCCTATATGCTTTTTGCAATACCACATAAGTAAAGGTATTAAGATGACTCAATGTACTGGTCAAACAGGCTAAACAAGAAATATTGAACTGCTGCTGCCACTAGAGCTGAACACGTGGTAATAAACAAGCACCATCAGACAGTATGTGCTTGAAGAAATCTTCTTTCTTCAGCCTTGCAATTATAACTATCCATGCTTTACAGACTTTCTTTCACAGTCCTTCACTTTCCTTCACAAAGTTAAACCACAGTTGCCTGATACTCATGTGACCAGCTAACATAAAAACTGTCTAGTTCTGGGGTTTGAGTTACTACATGTCCACCAAATGCTACAGAGATTGCATCTAAAAATCAGTAAATCTCTCCCAAACTGCTACTCAGTTGACAAATTGGACATCTGTAACCAGAAAGGATGAAACAGGGAGAGCTGTCAGACTTATCCTAGCAGTAGCAGAGTTTATTCCTTCACCTCCTCCCAGCTAACCAAAATGTGGCACAGAGTTTTGGCTGCTGCTGTCCTTGACTGTTCTGACTTGCTGCTGCCATATCCTCCTCTATTATTTCCAAAGCATAGCAATGCCCATTCTGTTCCAGGATCTCCTACACCCAAAATCAGAGCAGCAATGTGCCGCCACATGACTTGATGCAACTGAGATAAGCAAAATGATACCTCAAGCCAACTATCCAGCAACCAGAACAACAACAGATCAGTGCTGGCAGCTGCAGACCCGTCTCATTTGCTGCTGAGTCAAGCATTTGCAGCACATTTGACAGCAGCAGATACAGCCAACTGTGTTTAAGTTCCAGCAGCATGGAAGCATCCTGCCAGCAACTCTAGAGCCACAAAAATCCCAATGAAGACAACATCTAAGTTCATTAGCCTCCACGTACTTATCGGATGTGAACTTTGGTCACTGAATTCAAGAGAGCTATTCAGAGAAAGTCAAGCATTGTCTTTGCAGTTGTAGAACTTGGGTGCCTCGGGTACATGTCAGAAATTTGAAAACAAACCAAAAATGTTGTATACATGTCCATACGTGAAAAAAGCATCTACCTCTTTTGGTGACTTAAAGGAAAGGTAAAAATCCTTACCTATAATAGATTCATAAATACTTCTTACGCTACACTTCTGGTGTAATGTGCTGATGTCTTGAGTTACTGTAGATTGAGCATATTCAAGAAGATAAATATTACTGTCCTGAACCACTTGTATATAGCATTCTCCTGATGAGATAACAAGAATATTTTTTAGTTTGACAGAAAGAAAACAATGCTCAACTGCTCAACAAGAGCTGATGTTTTACCAGCAAAGACTTTCTTAGAACACTTTAGAAACATCTGGATTAAATGTGCACCTCACAGCGCTGCCTGTACTTCCTTGAGGGATAGCTTTTGTAAAGAAGTAAGGCACCTAAGTTTTGAAGTTAAATAATGAAATAAAAGATACTCTAGTCTTATATTCTTTTAATTATCAAGGAAGTAATGACTGTCAAAACGTGCTATATTTCGAAGTCTTGTTTTTAAAATTATCTACTCTTTTCAAACCCACCACTGAAGAGTCATATATGTTATTCAGCACGTCAATTCTTGTGGTAACATTTAGAAATCTAAGGGATATTTTTTTTTATCGTGGCTATAAAGATACTGTAAATAGATTATTCTTACTATACCCCATTGAAGATTTCTAAACACAGATAGTCATTCACATGCACCAAAGGTAAGGAATTCAGTCTTCAAAAAAGGAAAAATAGTCACCAGCACATATATTTAATGGAGGTCTGGTGGCCCAGCTTCAAAAATTGGTAATTGCTCTTTTTTCTGTAAACGATTTTATATTTATCTAACCATGTTGTCATGCATATGATCTGAAAGCAGGACACAAACACAATGTTACTTGTCCAACTCACCTAATGCCTCCCAAGGAAAGCAAACACATTTTGTTCAGAAAAGGAAAACAGAAATTACATCACATATTATGAAATTGTTACACTGTCCGTGGCATATAAATGAAAGGTCCATGAGTAAATATGGTGGGTATTCTGCAGATGTTACAGATGTGGTCAGCATACTGTCATATTCACAGAATTCCGAGAGCAAGCAAAGTGAACAGGGAAAGGGATATTCAAAACAAAGCCATCTGGACAGTACATTTAAGCAAAACAATGTCCCATATTAACGAATGTGCAACTAAGAGTTCAGCTATTCTTCTCTTAGTACAGCTAAGGTCGAGGAGGAGAATACATCACTAATCTCTGCATTACCATTATGAGAATCATTTTTAATTGAAATTCTCTGGTATATGCATTTGCTCCCCTTATCCTTGTTCACTGAGACTGCAAATGTAGTAATGCTTCAGACTCACTTCTGGACAGTGTAAAGGACTGCACATAGTGTGTACATATACATAACTATTACATTCTACTGGCATCAAACTGCAACAAAAACTTGAGTTCTTTAGTTGTACCACAGAAAACTGCTGGCATTAAAACTTAAAGAGCAGAAACAGTTGCATTTTTATTTTCTCTTTTCAGTTGTCTGCAATGCAATCTAAAAGGCCTTGCATCAGATCCAATATGCATATTAAAAAAAAAAAAGTATCTGTTTGATTTCTATTTTTAAAACAACTAGAATAATACAACAGGTACAAAGTTTCATATGAATAATAAGCAGCCCTGGAACAGACTTCTTCATTTTCCTCAGCAAACTTCCTATACAAATGCAGACCTCGAAACACAAATATTTATGTCAACAACAAAAATAATTAGTATTTATATCTATTTGTGGGCAAATAGATGCACTTAATGACATGAATCGTGCCACCATAGTCTACCGTAACAATATATTTTAGAAAATTATATAAATGCTCACCCTATAAGTAGGGTTTTTTTGAAAGACTCCGTATAATCTCCCCAACAAATACTGGATGTTCTAGTGTTTTTAAAACCACTGTATTATTGTAGTCAGTCCTTTCCCCAAAACAAGACTTAAAACTGCAATATATGGTAACAAGTTGCTAAATCGAAGCTAAGTTTAGAATTAAATTCTACACTTACATGATGTCAGTTTTGTTTATCCAAGCAAAAAGAGCAACCATGTATGTTCAAACAGATCAGATTTTATTTTACACTAAAACACACTCACAAAAGACCAAAATAAAACTTCCACATGAGTACAAAACTCATACTGCTCTGGTATAGTGCAGTATCAGTTTTGCTGCTGAAAACACTTCTGCACACACCAAGTTCCTAGAAACTTACTTTTTTCCACTGCTATTGAGGAGTCACATGCAAACTTTGATACAATTAACAACGTGCAGTCTAAAGTCATCTTGGAGATGACTAACACAATTTGGCTGAAAATAAGAATAGATTTCAATCATGAATCAACTTCAATTCAAGCTCTAGCACATGCACTGAGGCAGTCCCGTTTATGTCAAATGGTATCCAAATTTAAACAATTTCAAATAAGTAAATGTAAATAAATAATATATATAATATTGTTGCTTATTCTGAAACTTCCATTTCTCCCAATCACTCCTCCTCCTCCCACCCTTCTGATATAAGAATATATTCCAGTAAATCTTGGATTTATCAATGAAGTAGCCAAAAAACCAACCAAACCTGTTTATGAATAAGGTTCCCTATCTTTCCCCCACTGTACCTAATTTTCATGATCACCATATGAATCTGATGATCTGTATTCTTCTTTTCTCAATTTTTATATGCATTTCCTTTATGATATACCAGACTGATGAATTACAGGACTGACAACTGTCATAATAAAAGAACTATTCCTAAGATGAGCCCTAAGTATTTTTGAACTCTATTTTACAGTAAGCCAAAGCTGTCTGTGGTGGTTCAAAGTTCAGAATATCCTATGTCTGATTTTCAGCTGCTGAAATTCTGAATTTGATAAGCGGTAGCTGTTGCATCTTATTCTACAAGATGGAGTGTTATACAAACATCGGCCTATAAAACACCTGAACCTTGGAGTAAAACTGCCTCCTGGTGCTCACAGTATTAACACTTAGTTTTTACCACTACATAGGCAATCCATTAGTATTTCAATTCTTTACATAACTATAGCCATGGACAGTACAATCTATTAAAATATGTAACAAGCACAGGAAGTTGAATCTAACACAACAGCCGTTTGCTACTCCTCTGCCAAAACAGAGCCTCAAAGGATTTCCAATATCAAAAATCTGAATAAGAGGTGAGAAAAAATAATTGACTTGGAACCATTAATCTTCAGTGAAGGACCTTTACTGGTCAAGACTTACGGCAGCTGATGACAGCAGTAGGTATTGTACTACAAATTGAAGATGAAATCCTGGCTCCAAAGTCCATGCCAAATTCCAACAGTACTTTGAGCAATTCTTAGCCTTTCTGACTCAGTTTCTGAACTGTCAGTTGAGTGGGAGGTGTGAATTGAGGAAATGTTTTGATGAGTTTCCTCATTTAGCCATTTTTCCATAACATACATTGGCAGAGCTCAGAGGAAAAAAAAAAAAAAAAAGAAAAAAAAAAAAAAACCCACTCTGCAGACTGTTCACTGTTTTCTGAGTGAATTACTCAGCTTTTTAGCTAAGCCAACGCTTACACCTCCCAGGGTTCCAGAAATGCTGAAGCCTGCAATTCTTACCAAAGAACCAAAGCCCAGGAACAATTGTCTTTCTACAATGATATTTCTGCAGGTCCCTCATCATATAGATTTGACATGAAACCTATTCAACTTCAAGGTATTACTGAAAGGAAAAAACTGCTTGGAGACTTTAATGCAAAGAAGCAGCATGTATGCATACATAATACCAGTTATCATCATAACTTCAATACTTATCATAGTTTGAACTTCAGAAAAACCAAAGCAGGCTAGAGTAGGTAGGAATTTCAGAGCAAGAAGGCAAAGATGTCTCTGACTATCGCTCAAGCCAGGAGTTGGCAGTCTGATCTCTAGGGTCCCATTTCCAGCTCTGCTACTGCCCAATTCTGTGACTTCAGAGAACGTGATACAAAACATAAAACGTAAAGAACCCTGTAGGGCCCAATCAGCTCATTAAGTTTTGGCCTGCCTTTATGAATTCACAACAGAGTGAATAAGAAACATCTATCTGTCTTTGAAATGCTTTTTTGAAAGGGGACAAATCTTCAGCATTCCTTGTCTGAGAGAACAAAATGTCAGGATTCAAGTCATCACTACAGGATCAGCTTGGTGAGAAGGCAGATAAGAAACAAAGGACAAAGCTGCTGGGTGGAGTCATATGGAACAGGTGCACAAGGATTCAATTTTGTTCAGCAGAAGCCTTTTAATGGGTGGGGACATAAAGGCACAGAGGAAGCCATTACTAAATCTAAATAGATTAATTTCAGTTCTGATGGTACGGCACCTTTGGACACTGCAACAGCTTCTTGGGCTACGTATGACAAACAGGTGTTGGGGGAAAAAGGTCAGACCTAGAATTTTCAGCAGTAGAACTCTCCAGGCTTTAACTGCTTCATAGTTTCAGGACCCTGAGTATTTTAAGCATTTGCAGACATGCCTGCCTGGCCTACCCTTGGCAAAATGGCCTTAAGAACAGCTGTCAAGATATGGGTGCAAATGTAAAAACTATGAGTGAATGAAACTCTCCAAAAACTGTCTACCAAGTGTCTGCCCAATACTGACTACCTAAAGAACATGACATAGAGGAAGCATGAAGAAACTTTCGAAACAAAGAAACATGAACATTTGTAATAACAGCAGGGAAGCAGTGGTGGCCACAAGAGTAATCAAAACCAGGCCTGGCACTACCAGAAGTCAGCCCACCAGCATTACAACCTCTGCCTAGGAGCTACAGAGCAGCCTCCTTGTCAGACCCCGCGAGGAGCCAGCATTCCAAGCTGCAGGCTGACAGTATGGGGTACCACACGTAGGGACCCTGCATGCATATGACCTTGCATATGGGGGTGCCCAAGGATGTGCGTTAGCGGATCCATAAACTAAGAACACCCACATCTCTCCAACTGGAGGGGTGTGCAACAGGCCCAGCACACGCCCAGAGAAGATGTGTTCTCATAACCCTTTCCTTCTGTAATGAGGGGATGGGTACGCACATATAACCTTGGAGGGACTAGGGTTAGTTATAAAAGAGTATTTAGAAATTTGCTGTTGCATATAAATATTTTTTAAGTGTTTAATATTGTGGTTTATCCATTGCATTGCTGATATTGATCCTTAATGTACAATTTCCTGATTGCCAGTTAATTCCATGCCATTAATAAATCAATAAACTACTTCGATCCTTGTTTGATTTAATCTATGTTAACTGAGTAGTTTGTTGCTGCAACCAGCATTCAAATCCAGTGCCACTGCAGGAAGAACCCCAAAAGTCACTATTGCCTAAATAATTACCTGGACGTCCCCAGATAAAAAAATTCCTTTGTGTGCCACAACATACATGGAGAGCTCAAGGGCAGACAGCATTTCCAGTCAGAACAGCCATGCTCTCCAGATACACTACAGCTCCCCACACACATAAATCCAGGCTATCATTATATTGCTGTATGCCATTATGCATGCAAACTATTGAAAGGCTTTTGTATTTCTGCGCTCTATTCATAGAGTACTTTGCAATGGTTGGGAGAGAGCCCATACTCCAATAAATAAAAACTAAACTTTGCTGCAGTCACCCTTGGGAAAAGTGCATTTTAAGTACAATGTACCACCAAGAATCTTTGGGATCTCCTCACTTTGAAACAATATCGCTTTGCATAGCAACAGCCATTACGTGCAGAATCTGCAGAAATGCATTTCAATGGATCTGTAAGCCTATTACAGCCGGTTTTTTAAAAAGATAACAACAATGAAATTAGCAGGGAGATAAAAAAGTAGAAAAAAATAAAATCCAAATACATTTTAAATGTAATCCTTTCCAATGGGTCAAATTACTTATCTTCTCCACGTCTACCATTATGAGTGCAGTTTTCAGTTATGCTGGTTTACTAATTGTCAGTCTCCCCACAAAACATTAACAAAACAAACCCAAAAATAACAAACAGTAGAATACACAGCACTGGTTTCTCAAGGGACCCATATACATGTTGATGCATGACTGCAACATGAATAATTCAGAGTCTTCCTATCCGGAAAAGGTTTTTACATAACTAAGGTCTAAAACCCCTTACGTTCATTAAGAAAGACTACTAGCAACAACTGCAAATTCTGCGATTTCTTACTGTCATTAGACTTAATGGTTAGAATGTGAGTTTTATACAGGCAAGGGACAATGATCTCCTGTCCGTGCTCTGCATCTTCTGAATAAATCATTCAATAGCTTTTCTTTAAAATGCATTTTAATGATATTGATCGCTCAGGTGTGTCACATTAAAAATGCACCATTTAAAATACTGTTAAGGTAAACAGCTAAATAAAAAGCTAAAAGGAAGCTTCTAATAAGCAACAGCATTAAGTCTGTCAACCAGGCAACGATATGCCATTTTGTGTCATATCACCAATGAATCTGAACAAATGAAGTATATACTACATGGTTCTCGGACTCATCCTGATGCAAAAGAAAATCCTTAGCAGGAGGGAGGAAAGGCGGTGGATCCTACAACAGCCATCTTCTCTTCTACTAGGGGAAGACATTCCAGTTCTCTGCTTTTTGAAGACATTAGTAGATGGCATACATTAGGAAGTCCTACAGTGACTTTTATTTATGCCAGGGCACTCACAATTATCACAAGGATGCTGAACTTGGGATGGGGGTGGGGAGGGTAGCAAGAGGGAGAAAATGCTCTAGGCTACCATTTTTGCAGCGTCCTAAGTCCAGTTAACTGTGTGGCATGCAGTTCAAGTAGACACCAGCGAAACCCCACAAAATTCTCTACTATATTCTGTCATTTGAGTGTTAGCAAAGGATAATGTCCAATTATGGGTTAGCTTTAAACATTTTTTAAAGCAGAAAATGTGTTTATGCTTCCAAAGAGCTGCCTCTTCCAAGAAAAACAGTCAAAGCACCAAACCATAAATGAAATAACCTTTTATAAGTGATCCTCTAATATTAAATAAGGTTAAATGAGCCTCACTAAAATGATTCCATAGACGTATTTATGTTTTGTATTTGTGGCTTTTGTGTTCCTCTGCAGAGCCCACTAATGATAATAGGGCAATTCAATATACATGCATTACCCATTACTACCCCATTAGCAAAAGTATAAAGCCCAGCTATCAAAAAAAACCATCTGATGGTTGTGATCCTTAAACTGTATACCAACAATCTAAGGTCTGCCTATGTAACCCCATCAGATTTTTTAAGGATTTAAATGCATGAGAAGAGCAAATACTGAAATGTACTCAGGTTCCTCATGCCAGACTGATTGATATCAGACATCTAAGTCCACAGCCTAAGTTTTAATTCATAACTACTTCGGAAATGACACACACACTGACCAACAACTTACATATGTTTCTTTCTTCAAAGCAGAAGATTATTCTGTGAGAGACAAGAACTTCAGATATTATCACTTACTAATTTCTGGGGTTTGCTGAAAACATGTCTGGAGAACCAGTGTTGTCTTAACAGACCCTTGAGATTAAACTACAGTAAGACTCCTTAAAGATACACAAAATGAGTCAAACACCTCTTTCTGTGCATGTATAGTGAGACCCACATGAGCAAAAACATGTCAAAGTGTTGAAATGCGCTTGCTCATAAACCTGAATAAAACAGGTGATCAACTCAACAGATCCACTGAGAAAGTTTCTTTTTTCAATGAAGCTTTAAACCTTCTCCTTTGCAGGTAAAGTGACGGGTTCAACTGCTGTGGCTTATACAGAGCGACACAGCTGAGAGAAGGGCCACTATTTTAATAAGAGGAGCGAACAGTGAATGTCCAAAGGGACAAAAATAAGCAGGAAACCAGAGAATTGCTACAAGGTGACCAGCAAGGAAGCACCACTTCCCATGCCATTTGCTGTTTCATTGCTCTCTTCAGTACTTTTGGTCCAGGTCTGCACAAAGCCCACAGGCCAAATCTATCTTGCAGCCACCAGTAAGACTATACTGTATTATGTTATAAATGATATTTCAAGAACACTGAATAATTTATATCAAGTATCACTTGTACTTCCAAATGCTAAGACATCAGAAGGCACTATTCCAGGGTAGGAAATAATCACTGCTAAGTTGGAAGGAACTGTTCCCCCTAGGCAAAATATTAGCTACCAAAAATAAAAGTGAGATTTTCAAGTTCCTCCAAATGTTTTCAACTTGCAGAATCAGAACCAGAAAAGCTCATGCTATGAAGTCACTAGTGCGGCAAAGCACACAGTCCAACCATTCCCTTCAGGTGCAAGTATTTAATTGTTCTTAAAAGACTATAAATACATGATGATAAAAAGTCAGTATTAGGAAACAAACATATGAACAACTTGGGCTAACTTAAAATTATCCAGTAAAAACACTGCATCTGGGAGACAAAACAGACAGAATTCATTACAGAGGGAAACATTCTCATATTGCAGTACGGAAAATAGGGTCTCTTCTTGGATATATAGATTTTACACAGTATCCAACCAGTATCAAGATTATAAAATATTCTACAATAAGGTGGGCTTTCAGACCTTGCACATTAGATCCTGTAAGTCCGAAATTTCTGCAGGAAAGACCACTTTACTTGGTATGGAACTCCACAGTAGGCTTTTGATTTAGCTCAAAAAACATTTTGTCTCTAACGCAATGAGATGTTTTAAAGAATGGAATTTTTAAATGAAAGTTTCTAGTGGGAAGTCCTGTGCAAGACATTTGAACCACTGACGACAGCATGACAGTTTTAAAGTTTCTCTATAATCCTCTCATAGAGTTTCAGGTTACTTTGGAAATTTCTACACAATGTCTTTCAAGTGGTCTTTCTTATTTGAGGTCCATGAACATATTGTTGTTGATACACACAATTTTATGGAATCAAGAAAGTATACAGTACCCCCAAAGAAGTCTCTATTTCTACATAGGCTCTTCATTTCCAACATTGCCTTAACCAAACCTTTTCAAATGAACAGTTTGTTGCATAATTACCATTTAATTATCAGATGAAATAGAACAGACACCTTAAAGGTACTTCCTTTGATAGTCTTGCTGTTTTAATAGCAATGCGTCCTACCCAGCTGACATGTGACGTGCAGAAGCTGATGGTGTAGAACTCCACAGTGGTAGCACCTTCAGATTCTGACACAAACACAGCTTTAATCTATTCATTTATACAGCTCACAGCTTGTTAAAATAGCTTGGTGTTTTGAGTTAGTATAAATTTAACTCATGGTGTAATTTTTAAAATTAAAATTTCCCCCAGTAGAATGCTTCAAAGCAGAGCTGTAAATTTGTAAGATTCCTTCTGAACCGTTGCACTAATAAAATAAATATTTCATTGGAAATAATTTTGCTATTTTTTCCTCTTTTCAAAAATCAATGCACATTTAGGACTGCTATTCAGTGAACTCAATTATATTTATTATTGGAAGTACCCATGAGGACTATTACCATCCTCTGCTTTCTTTCTGATAATTATAGTGTTGTTACACATGGAAAATCAACACATGCCCAAATCAGAGTGCAGGTCAGATGCTGACTATACATAAATATTTTTTAGCAATTTATTAATATACTTCTCAGCTACACAACACACTTTTCATCTTTGATTCTAATGAAATGTGCTTCAACTAACATTTTGTGTTTCCCAAAGACATTTGTTGCAAAAACATGCCTCACAAACAGTTATTAAACAATCTCTTCGTTAACACTCACAGGCTTCCTACCTAAATTCTGAATGCTTACTGAGCATTGACTCAAACTTCAAAACTTCATAAACTTCAAAACCTGACTTCATAAATCTCAAAAACTTCCTGTCAACACAGGGCACACCATGACAAACACAATTTTAAACTTCACTGGTTTGAACTCCTGAGTTGCCAATCCCCAGCACATAACAGGTTAGATTCTGAAAACAAGAAACTTGATGGAAGACCAGTGTCCTGCCCTTTGAGTCCTTTGGAATTAATAAACATAAATATGATTTTGAAAATATTACAAACTTCCCCTAAAATGAAGAAGGTATGGAAAAAAGTTGCAATGTTTCTGTAACAACTCAAACAGTTTAAGAAAAACACCATGTCATGCAAAATCATCCACCGGGAGAACATTCAAAGAGGTGATCTGAGATACTAAGAGTCAAAATTAGGCCTCTGAAATCAGTATTCAAATTATTCTTCTTCAATGTAACCCTCGCAGTGGCACAGAATAGTAAACATGATCCAATTCACAGGCATTTAGTTGCTAGTGATAAATAATAAACCAAAACCATAAATACTCAACATAGCACAGATTCAGGATCTGAAGGTGTAGTTTTAAGACATGATCAAGACAACAGCAGAGTTAGGTCCAGGGAAACCACAGAAACAAAGAGGACCTGGTTAAAATGCATTTGAAACCACATGACAAGGTTATAAATGTTAATCTTATTTAAAGCCAGGCAATAACCTAAGAACAGGTACCTGCCCCTGAAGTCAATAATAGCTGTATATATAATCTAGACAGTAGACTTTCACCTAAGAATGATAAAACTGTAAAAAAAAGTATAGTGTTCAGAATGGTTTAAAACATGCTGTTTAAGCACTTGAACAAAGCATAGTTTGAGATCCAAAACAAATGGACACTTGAAAAAAAACTAACACAAGAAAAAAGGAATAGGGAGAAAAAGGAAGGGAGTGGAAGAGAAAGGCAATATGCAGTTCTTTTAAGTTTTATAACTTCTAAAATAGTATCTTAAATTATTAAGCATGTAATTTAATTCTAATGGAATTTTTATTCTAAAGGCTATTTCTTCAGAAGACAAAGATTTTTCTCTATTTTTCAGAAGATTTACACCCATAGGAAAATGAATGAATTAAAGAATCAAAGAATAATGATCAGAGGGGACAAATTATCCATTGATTTGTATCCCAACAACCCACCTTATCCACCAGACCTGACTCTGAGTTTGTATTCATCTTCCTTTAAGAAAAAGTAGCACCACAACAGAAAACTGAAATTTGGACTGGATCTGTTTTCTCATTCTCTCCAGCTGGGAGAGAACAGAAGCACACTACTTGTTTACTCCTTCAGAGGTTGAAGTACAGGCAAACACAATTTCTGTCCGTCTTAGGACCGTCAATCTCTCACTCAACAAACAGCATTTAGGGTAACATTCTCTTCCAGAATAAGATTGCTTCTCCTTCTCCAACCTTTCTTTTTCCATTTTAAACCTCAATTACGACACAATTGCTTTCTCAAGTACTTCTGGAAACCCTAATTTAATTTTTTAAGATGACAAGCTATTCAGTTGCTAGGGACTGAAAACTATTCAAACAAATGTCAGCTGCTTTGAAGTCCACTACTTACAAGGCTGACCTAACTCCAGCTAAAGGCAATTAACTGTATGAACTACATCAGCAAAACAGACGCGTATCATGAAATATCTGAAATACGACATCATTACTTGTACAGTGAGCACAGAAGAGAGGAGGTTGCTTAACATTCTTAATCTGCTAGATAAACATCTTTCCATTAAAAAAAATGCTAAGAAACTTTTCTGATTTGAAAAAGGGTTTCATCTGATAGATAAGAGTAGAAATGCATAAAGAATTCATGTCTCCAGGTTCTGTTGCTTTCACACCACCCCTTAAAGCTAAATTCTGCCTTTCTATAATCCAAGCAAATCAGGGGAGAAAGAAAAGAAATTGTCAATTAATTTTGGACCTGCAAACTTGACAGTTCTTCAAAGCAGCTACCCCTGCTATTTTTACTAACCTCAAAAATCAACATGCGCTATGTGCAGCGTTATGAATCACTACGTTATTTTCTAAACCAGCTCAGATTTAATCATCGTTTCACAAAACAGAAAAGTAACATCATGTTCTGGATCCTTCACCAATGGCTGTTGAAGTGGGCATGGCACTAGAGGCAGACACTGTGTATGAGCTTTTAAGAGTGATTCAGGATCATAGCCTACATAGAGTACAGCAGCCCCTGCCAACAAGAAGGTCAATGAAAAACTGAGGAGATTAATAACTATCAATGATGAAACTTTGTCATCTTTCCATCTCTCAAGTAGACAAAAGTTTGTCTCTGTATGGAGTAAGAAGGAAATTGGTATTGCCACACCTCTGTATTGCTGTTAGCCACTGAAAACAGCATCCAGCAGTATTTTTAGGCTTAGATTTTCAAACAGCCTATGTAAATGGATCCGGGAGCTACTCTGAAGTAGCTATTTTCGTATGGGAAATAGAATAAATATTACTAATATAAAAATGCCTATATCGTGTCAGATTTCCTACAACTACAAAACAATAATGAAAGCTTTGGAAGCTATTACCAAATACTAGAGAGAAACAGACCTCATGTTTTTTAATCAGAATGATTAGTTTAATATAAAGAAGTTAAATTCCAGAATGGCATATTTTTTCCAGGATGGAGTCACCTTTGAAAACACCAGCCTTAATTTCCATTTTTCAGGAAAAAAGAATTATTTTAAGTGATAAGGAAAGGTCTGTACCACATACTAAGGCATACACAGCAAAACAGACCACCTACTTAATTCGCAGCACAGCCCCCCCCCAGAACAAGCAGTCCTTAGAAAATGACAACATTTCAGAGATGTCATCTGAACAGTAACTGTGGTCTAGTTTGTGCTAGTCTCTTCTTCCAGCATTTTACATGCACTGATCCACAAGACCTTACACTATTTTAACAGTAATTTGCCTGAATGACTGTAGTGATGGGGGCAGAAGCAAAGATAAAATGAGCTGAGCTGTACAGCAATGTAGCCTTCTCCCTTTGCCTGCGATCTGAAGCAATTTTCTTACGGGGCAGCGCTAATGGGGTTTAGTAAGTCTCACTTTTTTTTGAAACAGAAATAAAGCGTTATTATTTCCATCTACTCCTGGAAAAAGGAAACAGAGGGTGTAAAAGCTTGGCCTAGAAAGCAGAGCATGCCAGTGTACAACTTCGAAGTGAAACATGATGCTTCCTCCTATAGGTAAGAAAGTCAGTCTTACTGTGTACAAAAAAGGAAGGGGGCCTGGTTTTATTATTCTCTATGTAAAAAAAATTAAAAATTAATAGCTATATTTTCAACAGTGGCTACTGCTTTTCTGGTTCTCAGTGAACACGATTATGTATCAAAGATCATAAGCCTCTCAAAACAGACCTAAAACTGCACTTAAAAATCCCAGAACCTAAAATTAAAGGGTGTTTTTCTCATAATTTTCCCATCAGTCCCCACTGCCTCAGTCAGCATTCCATTCTGTATCATCAGCAGTTCCATGAAAAAAATTATATAAATTTAATTTAATTTTTAGGCATTCCATAAAATCACAGCCCATTATAAACCATAGGAATTCACTCCAATTTCAGAGTCTGAATTTGTTTTTTCATTTTTTAAAACCCGTGCTTCCAGACACTATAACACAATAGAATTGCTCCTGTACTAACATACAATCCTTCTTTGCAATAACCTTTTGTCCTTCCAGAGAGCAAGTAGCAAAAAAAAAAAAGCAATGTTTTTCTAAGTAGCCATTAGATTTCTCCTAAAATAAGAATGGGAACAGAGGAGGTAACAGAGACATAAAGCACTGTTAAATGTAATTGTGGGACATGAAGGGCTAGGTTTTGTTCTTCCACTTTGAGTTGAACACCATCACTGAGTCTGAACAAAGAAAGATTAACAAATTATTCATGAACAGAAAACTATATTCAAGTTATAGATTTCATCATAGCAACCAAAGGCAGAAAACATCCCAAAAAGGCCGTATAAGCCAAGTGGAATGTTTTCAGAGGGGAAAAACAAATAATCCTTGGAATTCTTAAAACTGTTGGCAAATGACATTCTGGACTTATTGAAGAAAGGGAAAAAATCCTACAAAAGCTTCACTGGGACCAGGGTTCTCATCCACACCTCAAATTTTACCTCAGTGTTATACCTATGGGTAACATGGAAACAGGAAGAGTTTTGACCCCATCCCACCCAACCTCAGCAGGAGGACTGAAGATGATCTAAAAAGACAGTATTATAATTCTGAATTATCTTTTTTTTTTTTTTTAAATATAGATGAAGCTAAGAGGAAGAAATTCAACAAAACCATATGCAACTACATTAAAACCTCCTTCAAGGTCCTAGGTACCTTGTTCTGTGTTTCTGTGATTTCTACAACTATCCTAACACTGTCATTTTTACCTAAAACTGGTGGAATTCTATACTATATTCTACACTGTACCAACACTTCGAAAAAGATATTCTTTCCTGAAAATCTCAAAGCCTAAGACCATGATCTTACTAAGGCTTATGAATACGATGTGAATAATCTCAATGAAAACAAAAGGAACAACTACATCAGGCATTTGAAGTTCTAAATTTTGTTTAATTTCTAATTCTTCATCTTAAATTAGAATGACTAGAACTGAGTGCAGCCCTCAAAATCCAGGTGCATTGTGGTGACAGAAAAATTAAGCAACCTACCAGCACCAGAACTAGAAAGTGAATTCAGATTTTCTAGAGCCTATCATTTGCCTAAGCTAAAACAATTAACCTACGTTAAAAAAAAAAAAAAATGTGGATTTTACAAGGTAGTAAATGAAGCACAAGTAGTAAATGAATACACTCTGTCCTGCTAACTCTGTTGTAGGGCAGAGGAGACATTTGAGGACAGTTTACTGATAACTTCTTAAACCACAGTAGCAAGATTTACAGAACTTGACTGCTTCAGTGAAAATCCTACCTCTAAAGCATGAACAAGTACCCACTGGAAGTATCTTCATAAGGGAATGTCTTTCTCTGAAGTAGACTCATTCTCAGGTTCATTACTCTGCTGTTTCCAAACAGCTACAGTGCCAAGGGCATAGTGCTTTGTTTACCCTGCATGCTTATTGATTTAATTCTATTTTGTGGCACCTATGTAACAGTGAATTGGAAAACATAACCTAACTAGCTCTTTTATATATTTTTATTCTTTGCATTTTGTGCACTTTTTTGCAAAGTCAAATATTTCTAGCTATTGATCTCACCCTATGTCAAAGGATTTCTATTGATTCCAGTGAAGATAATGAATATCAAGTATCTCCCAAACAGAACCCCTTTGTCAACATTTTCTGCTGACCCAAGATGTTGACTTTCCTTATCTTAATATTTTCAGTATCACAAGACACATACCATAGCACATGAATGTAAAAATCAATTCTGATTAAAGTTACACAAGTGAAATCAAGGCAGATACATTACTGTGAGTAGGAGAGCTATGCATCATCATTAATAGGATACATTTTATTAACTTCCCTGCATCTTACCTAACCTAGTGAAATCATTGTATACACATACAGAAAGTTAGAATATAGAAAACAGATTGTAAATGTTTAGGTCTAAAAGGTGTTCTCACACCATATAGTAACTAATACTTTTTGCACAGAAGCCTAGGCCACCAGGAAAGGAAAAGCATGCCATTTGCATTCATTCCTAATTGGACCCCAGAGATGGACACATTCAAACCAAAGATCAAATCTGCTGCTTTTTGGAATAAAATGGCTGTGTAACTGCGAAACTGCCTGTAAAGCACAGGTAGCAATATCACTTCTTCAGCTACAGTTAACTGTGAAATGTACCACTCAGATGATAGTTAAACAGGTTCATTACTACAAGCAAAGGTCAGGTCCTCATGTGTCCTCTAATTTTGATGAATAACCTATTTATATTTGCATGAGAAATTCTTGGGCAGCGGGGGGG
Organism: Buteo buteo; assembly: GCF_964188355.1. Classification (NCBI taxonomy): domain Eukaryota; kingdom Metazoa; phylum Chordata; class Aves; order Accipitriformes; family Accipitridae; genus Buteo; species Buteo buteo. The sequence continues at coordinate 46,589,831 of NC_134175.1, forward strand.
GAGGTGGGGGGGGGGGACATAGCTAAATACCATGAGCATCAGCACACGCAATTCTTTATCTCCAAAAGCGTCTTTTCTCCAACGATTTCTGAGTGTTTCAAAAACTGACTGACTGGGATGCTCTCCTGAATTAAATTGGTTTTGTATCATCTGCCATAAGCAACCTTGCTCACTGTGCCAAGCAGGAAGGGAATTGACTGTAGTGCACAAGAGTACAAGCCTGGTTTTATAATCCTTGTCCCTTAGCTGCCCCAGCTCTCTTGAGAGCTTACTTCATCTGAAACTGAGAATGATTTTTTAGAAACACTGCATCCATGTAATGTAATTCCTTATTACATAGTACTCAGCAAGACGCCACATAGTTTGTGCTCTTGCTTTAAATCACAGTGTCTGCACGCTTATGTTTATACATTCACATGAGATTTCCAAACCAATTTATTAGTCCTGCAGCTTCTTTGCACCCCAGTTGCGCAATTTGTTTTCTCATGTGCCCTTTATTATGTAGGACAGGATGACTAAATATCACCTCCTTGTTTATAAAGTGGTGTGCTGCCAAGTTTGGTGGGTTTTACCCTGGATGACCCACATAAGAGTCCATTTCCCTATGTGTTCAGCAATGACACTACCAGATTCCATCCCTCCTTTACAACTGGAAGCATGTCTGCTTTCTTGAACTATGTGAAAGTCATGGAAATCCTCAGGTCCACCTATATTTTTAAGATTGTCATTAAAAGAAAGGCTGATTGTGCTCACATCTATACAATATCACAGTAAAACCAAGAACACCCAAAGGGAAAGCAAAAATCAAAAAAACTTCCATCTTTAAAAGGATTCATCTGTCCCTGATGATGATTAGACAAGCCTTTGGCTTTTCCTTATTCCAGGGATGCTGAGCATTGACAATGTACATGAGAACAGTGAAGACAGTGGGACTGAAAGCAGCTCTGTAAACAAAGTCTGTTTCAAAGACTTGACAACCACAACTTGTAACACACAAGACACCAAAACCTTCTCAGGAGTGACCTGTAGACCCAGCAGATTCACTGTTAGCATGTAATCTTCTATCCCTAAGAACTCCTCTGTAGGTCTTCTCTAATTCCCATCCACATCTTCAAATGCTGACTATGCCATATGAGGCTGCAACAGCTGTAAAGATTAGGCAAGACAACAATTCTTTTGTAGCTCTTCCTCAAATCATCTACCTGAAGTTCTTCTCCATGCCAGGCATGAAATGACAAGTGTAACAGGCTCAAAAAAGAATACATCATCACAGAAACATGTACCTTGTACACTCAATAAGTGATGTGCATGTGATCATGAGAAATGGATGTCATGAGTGATAAGCACTGTCTTAATTTTTAAACAAACTTAACAGAGTATTTAGGGTGCTTGTTTTGTTTTAAATCACTACCATATTTAGGAAACCTTTTTTCCTGTACTATAGAATTTTACATATTATTTTGGCTTGCTTTTTGTAAGAGCAAAATTTAGCAAGCTTTTTTTCTGCTCAGCAAACTGCATTGCAGCAGGAAGCCTATGCAGAAAATGCACACAATACTTAACAAGAGCAACAAATCACCAACCCCACTGAATTTCAGTGTGTCTAACAGTCACTGCAAAACAGCATTTATTTCACGGTGAACTCTAAGCATACCAGGAGGAGAAATAAAGTGAATCTTCATATGCAGAAAGTTGTTTATTATGTTTCTAAGACAACATGGCAAGACTGTCTTCTCCATTCTAAAATAGGTGGATACAAACTTTCAGCCACCTAAGAAAACCATCAGGGACACCATTCTGGTTGACAGTATCAACATTCATGTTCATAGACTTCCTTTGCCTTCATAAATGGATTCTTGCTTAGTTTTTAAGCTACAAGGATTAGGTGGACTTCCTCCAACACCATAGCAATCTTCAGGGACATACATGCTTTAGCTACTCTGACCCATTAGACTCTCATTTCACTTCCCTGTGTCATACCCTGAAAAATATTCACAGCTCAGTTACAAATTATCAGCAGCAGATACTTACAGAGTAGTAAATGCAGTGACCAATCTGTGTATATAGTCTGTGAAAGATGTAACTTACCTAGTTTTAGAAGGGCACACCTGAGCCAGCCAAACACCAAATGCCTGTTCAACTCCTGGCAAAAAAAAAAACAGTGAAGAAGAAAAGAATAAAAGAGAAAACATTTGGTAACCTTATGGAATCCAACTGCACTTTTGATGCAGCTTTAAAACCTTACTTTTGAACTGTGGAGTGCCGAGCTTTGTTACAAAAAACTACAATTTTCAAAACCTCAGGCTCAGTTTTCACAAAAAAAGTAAAAGTACGTGCAACAAACCTAGCATAGCCCTGCAAAAAATAACATCAGACTTGTGCTGACATGAAAAGTTACACTGAACATCGTGAGGTCAAATGTAAAGCTAAAAAAATACGTTCTCTCTTGAAAGTCAAGGTCTCACTAATGTGTTCCTGACAACTGTCAGTGGTTAAAACCACCTTACTTGCTGCTCAAAGAGACTTTAAATTTTTTTAAACTGCCAACCTCCATAAGAATCTCTTCCTTGATCTCAAAAACTTCATGCACTTAGAATTCGAGGCAGGTTATTTCCTAGTGTTCTCCTGTCTTCTTTTATTTCTCAATGGAACTCATTTGACAGCAGTTTTAAGTTGTAAAAAGTTCTTTCCAACATCTATCTGACCAATGAAAATGGTTACTCAAAGAAACAGAAGAAACACAAGTTTCCCAGCACTGAAAAAAAAAAAGTTAATAGCATTTACCTCTCTCTACCACCTACCAAAGGGAGAAAAAAATAAAAAGAAAAAAGAAAAAGGTCCAAGTCCCTAAGTACTTCACTTCATGAACCTCAAGAGGCACTGCACCAACAGCCACTACCATTACACAACTGCACAATCCTGTCCTCTTACCCTTAATTGTCTAGCAGAGCCTTTACTCTCTTCCAGTTCAGCAGCAAGTGGGCTAACTGCATCACAAAAATACAAACAAGAATAAGACCACATTCCTCAACACCCACCAACCCAAAACACATCACTCAACTGTAAAATTACTACTGCCTGGGCAACAAGAAGTCAAATACATCTAAACACATTCAATCACAAGCATTAGAGCATTAAAAATTCTGTGACTTTGAAATAGTTTTCACAAGGTAAACCACAACAAATGATGGAAATTATCCTACAAATCAGGAGGTCTAGTACTGAGACGAAACAGCCTGTAATACCTGCCTAGAACTGTACATACAAAATTCAGTGCGTGTTGTCACTATGGAAGACTTAGGAGACGCATAAACATGTCAACTACTATATAGCAAAACCCTCCAATTTTTTGGCAGAAAATTCAATTCCTTTTTCATGTATCAAAACCTGATGTGTGCAGATGGAGAACAAGCTTACGGCAGTAAAATTATTTTCCCAAGGCTACAAAGAAAGCTTGGGCTATGCCCCGGATTAGAATAGTCCCTGGAGCAAATTCTTGGCCCGGTCTCTGTGAACCTAGCAGGATCAGAGTTAGCATTGATTCACCTTTTTTCCTCAGCTTGTGAAAGTTTAAACAGGCTGCCTTAAGCAAATATTATCTCACAAAAATGAGGGACAAAACAAGAGTTACTATCAAAAAACCAAGAAAAATGCTAAAAGGAGATAAAAGTCTGAAAACACCTCATCTAGTGTAAGTTCATCCTATCATTTGCCATAAGCTTTAGGGCTAGATTCTTATCTGTTTCAAATTGAAATCAACTCATGGAAGTCAACAAATCTATGTACTCCAGCTGAAGATCTGTCCCTATGAATTACTTTAAGTGTATTTAGGAGATTTCAAGCCTAAAGATTCCATAAGCCATTAAACATTACTTGCAACATTATCCCTTAAATCCAAGCCTTGTTTTCATCCACCAGATGCTTCTCAGCAGGGAAATGTACACACGATAACCCAATGCGTATCTCTTAGTGGGAGAGTAGCAGGAAATCTCCCTTTAAGCAGGGTTTGCTCAAGTGTTCACCAGGATTCAAAATAACAAAATTGGATCATTTTGCTGCCCACATCTCAATATTAGATATGGTTTTTTTATTTTTTTATTTTTTACACATGCAGAAGCAGTAACTACAGGTTTCCCATAATCAGAACTCACGTGGTAAAAGAACATAACTATGAATTTTACCTCCTTAACTAACAATCTGTACAAATTAATTTGCTGACCTATTTTTTCACGGCTAGAAAGAATTGTTCAACAATCTCTCCTTTTCTTGTTGCAGCTAATTACACACAGAAATATCAAGTCATGACAAATAAAAGGGAGACACAGTTTATTATTAGTTTCTAATGCACCACAAAGATGAGCAAGTGAATTGGCTCTTTTGGGTACTATTAGTTCCACATAGTTAGACATTATAGACTGATACATGGTAGCCGCAGCAGCAAGTCAGAGAATAGTGATGTCTATCAAGTTGGGAGGTAGCCAATACTCCTCCAGGCATACATATAGCCCTCATTCGCTCTCTTACAAAACAACAAGCTAAGACTGATGCTTCTCATCTGCCTTTCTGTATCCCCAGCAGCATGCACTTACACACATACAAACCGATCAGCATAACACAATGCTAGTACGGGCTGTCTTATTTTTTCTTGTGCTGTTTAGCAGTTTTCTCGTAACTCCTTAGCCATGCAATTAGGAAGTGATCTGCCACCACTGCAATAAGTTTTGTCACTAGCTTCCATGATGCCAGCCAGGTCTGATGCTGGTTACTTGGCTCTGCCCTATGTTTTTCATGGAACTGTTAGAAACGTTTTTCTAGGATTAACTCAATTCACACTAAATGTGAATTTAAGTGTTCCAAACATCACAAATCTATTATAAAATATCTGAAGCCATTTGTTGCTTTGAAAGACCATTCTTTTCATGGATCACAAATCATTCTTTTGATCAAGGTAAAGTAAGTATTTTGTGGAAACCACATAACTATTTCTAAGGAACCCCTTTCTAATATGGACTTCAGCATTTCAAGTATACCTTAAACTGTCTACCAGTTGTCTACCGGGCCTACCAGAATGGGAATGCATGGAGCTACCTTTATTTTCCCCAGCTACACATCCTAGCTGAAACTGCAGGCTGCATTTCCATTCTATTAGATCTCCCACTGAACAATAATAAATCTTCCCTCTAAAATTTGAGATTTTTCTTCTCAGAGCCTGGGGAAATACTGTCATTCTTTGGCCATTGAAATGTTTCATTAAAAAATGCGATCTGAGGACAACGCACTTAGAGGTATATTTTCTTCACCCAGATATATTGAAAAGATACATTATACTTAACAGTTCCTTGATGCATAATTTTTAATAGCAGAAGATAAACAGTCTTCATATCTCATGAGAAATCTTCATTTAGGTTCAGCTGAGGAATTTGTTCTGCCATAGATATTTCTCATGTTCTCAGGATAGCACCTAGCATGAAAATGGACCAGAGATCTCTCCAGAAAGACAGAGTTCGTGGTGCAAAAGCCACTTATTCTGCAGCAGTTCCTGGAAGGAAGATGCCTCTTGTCTAGCTATTTTTATGGTATTTGTCAGACTATACCCCTTCCTCTGCAGTTTTTCTGTCTAGCAAAAATACCAGCTGGTTATTTCTGGTCACTCTTCTTTGACTAAGCACTGACTAATCCGTTTCTTCTAACTCCGAAGCTAAGCTTATCTGTCCCTTTTTCTCCACATCCAGAGAAAAAAGAACAGTAATGGGTCATACATGAAAGTCAGAAGAGATACTTAGGAGCTCTTCATGTTTTTCTGTAGAAGGTTGGATTGCAAGTGAAGGTTAGCGCCTATTAAAAGTTATCTTGCCTTACCCTACTTCCAGACTTTGGTTTCAGTCTTTAACCAAGACTTGCGATAATCCTCATTTGAACAAAGCTAATTTGACCAGGTTGTACTACCCTTTTAATACAATGTATCAAAGTTTTCCAATCCTTCAACCTGAAAGACTTGACCAACTGACACTACAGTTGCTTGACAGAATATCAAGTTCTATGAATGCAAAATAGAGATCGGAACAACTATAGGCCCTTATCATCCAAGTACCATACCCTCAATGAAAAAAAAAAAACCTCAACACCACCAAACAAGCCAACCCCACAGTATTTTTACCTATTTTTATTTTAGACTAATATTTGTGTAATATTTTCAGTAAGGTACAATAATGTATTGATCAAACCACACATTGTTTTACAATGCGCCAGAAATGCACAACACTACAGTGGACAAGCACAGCTGTTTAACAGAGCATAACGGGGTTCTAGTACAGTTTATCACCTACAATGATAAATAGTAATTTTTTCAAATAAAATAGTACCTTAATTTATCAAACCGGATTTTTCACAAGATCAGTACTAACATGCCTTTTCTCAAAAAGTATCATAGCATGTAACAAATAGGAATATTTAGGACATAAGCTTTATGCTCTTGCTGGTGGTGTTTTCAGAAACAAAAGTGTCCCTCAGTTAATACTGGGTTATTAACCTCAGAAAGGGCAGTGCCACCTACTGAAACAACATCACCCTCTGTTATAATAGATTTTCTCCACTACCACTCTGTATGTACCCACAGTCTCTCAGATGCTCCCATTTCTCATCTAGCACTACCACTGCTTCACCAGAGTTGGCAACAAGGAAGCACATGTGTCAGCCAACCAATAGTATGTTCTACTGCAACATTGTATAGGTCTGCTAGGAGCTATACTGCACTGTAAAGAAGCAGATATTATTTATGTGATTATTTTACTGTTATTAAGTCCTCCTACAGTGCAGGCATATACTGTATGAGTCATCTGCAAATAAAATTCTGTACTGAAAAAGTATTAAAATCTAACAAGCTCCAACTTTCAGTGAAGGGAACTCAAACACTGTTACTGAAAAATCACAGAGAATAAGTGCCAAGAAGTAAACACCAAGCACTATCAACCTCCCCAGTAAAGCAAAAGTTTTAAGTGTTATTAAAAAATTTAAATCAGGTACAAGTTCACATTTTGTTGTTTACTTTTGTTGTCTACTAAGTTAAAACACATGAATATTTTAAAATTTCTGGCAGAAGTAAAGAAAACCTAAGGGAAAGAAAGCTGTGTTCTGATTTTCATCACTTTCACTGCTGCTCAATAAGTTGTTTTTAATTCAGTAGTGCTTTACAACCTCACAAACTTCAAACAATAAAGTGATATAGTACAATGAATATAAAACATCCATTTTCTTTCATTAATCTTGATTTTCAGCTCCAGATACAAAGAATTACAAGTTCATCTTTGCCAATAAGCAAAGCAGCGCATTTTTAAATTGGGAGAGCAGAGAAAATATCTCATGATCTACGAAAATCAAATTCTACTGGTATATTCAGGCATTCATAAAGAAATCTGCTAACACATTCATGCCTTTGCACAAAAGGTAAGCCTGCAACAGCTGAGGTACTACTTTGTGGAACTGATACTACAGCGATTGATTGAAAATACATTTGACTTTTAAGACTGCAGTGATGATCCTTCAAAGGGCAGATGTACAACCACTTACCTATGCGATATACCAAATAAACCAAGAGCAGCAACTGAGACTTGTACTAGAGGATTATTTAAATTCAATTTTACACAGAAAAAGTCAAACAGTTCTTCATGGACAACAGTTAGTACCAATCACATGCAATAAACATAATATTCCTTCCTTTTCTAACTATTTTTGTCTATTTTAGCCAAGAAACACATTTTTCATCCACTACAGGCTAGAGATGGCTGTAGGGCACATCATTCCCACACCACCCAGTTATTGCCAAGTGGCATGCCTAAAACCCTTCCCATTAAGTGTTCAGTTCTTCTTTTCCCGTATGCAAAATTCACCCTCTACCTACATCTATGTCTAGTGGCACAGTATAATTCTCTCAGCAATATGAGTAGGATCCATGACACCAGCCCAATTACTTAATACTGCCAAGTTATTTACCTCACTTATTTGTATATTGTACCTTGCTACACAACTGTATTTTCATAGTTAGAACCTCTGAATCATCAAACACAAAGTTGCCTTTAATGGAACCCTAGCAGAGATCTGATGGCAACACTGAAGACCAAATTCTGAGTGTCTAAAGTCTCCTGCTACGAAATAAATATAATAGAATATGTATATTATATATATTTTATATGGTATAAATTATGTAATATGAGATGTTAATTCATTTAAAGGACATTACTGTTTTAGATATTGCACACACTTATTTCAGACTTTTGCACAAAAAAAACCCACAATCTCAGAAAGGAAAATTAACACAACAAAGGAAAGAATTGTGTTTATGATTTTTACACTAAATAGCCTAGACTTAACATACTTGCATGTTCCTCATTCTTCATGAAATGATGTTAGAGTGCTAGCTCTCTCTCAATATCAGCATCCTGGTTTAATTTCAAAATTCTTCAGGATGATCTTTTCTTATGAGAAAGGAATCAGTACTTCACACAAGGAATGATTAAATGGCAATTTTCTAATGTAAAAATACAACAGGCTCATATGTTTTAAAGGTTAGCATTTAAACACAAACTCAGTTGTTTTAATACACTTCTACCGCAGCAACAATTTTTCAAATTGTTTACTGTTCAAATATATAGACAGAGATCATTATATAGCCTGTTCTAGATTTCACAGATTTCTATCATCATTTTGCCTGCCAACTAAGGAAAAGATTTCATGATGTGTGAAGCATTGCAGATTTTAGACCTATACTTCTGTTCAACAGCTATCAGTCTTGAACTTGACATCCATATGCTATTTTCTCCTCCCAAGAAAGTCACTTAGATTTTTGTACGCCTAAAAAAAGACAGGCCCTTACCGGTCTCTCATCTCATTTTCAGTGAATGAAAATTGCATTTTGCTCTTACTAAGTACAGATTGACCTATACAAAAGGCTATCTTTTGCCAGTGCTGCACAAGCAATGGATATTTTTGTCCTTTAGATCTTACGTATAACATGGTTAGGACCAAATTCTGGTTTTGACTGTAGTGATGCAGCTATAACGAGGATAATAGGGTTGCACAAGTGTCACCAAAATCAGAATTCTACCTTGGGAATTTAAGTTCTATATTTCATTAACACTTCTGTGAGACTACAGCCCTGAAGCATCTGTCTTTTTGTAACTGATGTAATTAAATGCCCTAAGAAATATGCAAAATGAGGGATCTGCATACTATCACACAGCAGCTCTACTCTGTATTTAGCCTTTACTTGGTTTTAAGGGTCTGCATGGTATTGTGACTTGAAATGTAACTTTCTGAGTAAATGTAGTGTGCTCTACTAAACAAAACAAAACAAAACACAACACAAAAAAACCCCACAGCTCTCAGGTCTTCAGGAGCTAGAAATGAAATTCTATATAGCTCCTGGAAGTGAAAACACAAAGACCAATACTTTTCCTGTGGTCAGTGGTCCTGGAGAATTGTTTAGTTACCCAGCTGAGACACTCTAAAACAGGCCTGAGTTCTGAATGCCCATCATTTCTCTGAAATTCAGTGACCTTTAAAGAACGTTGAATTGGATATCCAAACTAAAGAGCCTCAGAATCATGAACCTTCACCTATATTCTTTATTAGTAGGATTATTATTCACAGCTGTGCCCAGGGTATACTAAGTATTGGCCAAACATAAGGGAAAGCCCGCATATATTTAATTTTTCAAGCAAGAATAGGAATGGGTCATTGGGAAAATGATATATTCATCAATAAATTAATATAGTCACTCCCCAACTCAGTCGTCTGAGTAGTATGCCTGAGATGAGGAGTGACAGATTACATCAATAAGTTCACATCCAAGCATCCAGATGATAACACCTTCAATTGCTCAACGTTTGTCCCATGTAACTCCATTTGCAGTACACCAGAGTAGCATAATAGGGAAGGAGAATCAGCAGTCATGTCCTACAGCTAACCAAAATGAGATTTTATGGCTCAATTTAGTCATTCCAATGAAGGAAGTAGACCTGGATCCATACTTCCTAAGGTTTGCTGGCATTTGAATCCATCTGTTAGACTGGGATGGCATGTCTGAACTGGGATGAAGCTTTAATCTGAAAGCAAGCTCTACCCTGAAATTTCTAAGTGTATGGACCATGCATTTCAAACATAATGTCTCTCTAATCCCAGTATGTGGAAGCTCACTTTAATAAAACATTTTTCAGCAATTCATTTTGAAACACAGATGATTTTGTATACAAAATAAGAATGCCAGTTTCTTTGCATTTACTTGTAATATCTTATGCATGGGCCAATAGTTAATCCTATAAAATATTACCACCTACAGAACTGTATCTACCAAGTTTCCACAGAGATACCATACAGATTAACAAAATCATAGAATCATTTAGGTTGGAAAACACCTTAAAGATCAAGTCCAACTGTCAACCTAACACTGCCAAGTCCACCACCAAACCATGTCCCTAAGCACCACATCTACATGTCTTTTAAATACCTCCAGGGGTGGCGACCCAACCACTTCCCTGGGCAGCCTGTTCCAATGCTTGACAACCCTTTCAGTAAAGAAATTTTTCTTAATATCCAACCTAAATCTCCCCTAGCGCAACTTGAGGCCATTTCCTCTTGTTCTATCACTTGTTACTTGGGAGAATAGACCCACACCCACCTCGCTACAACCTTCTTCCATGTAGTTGTACAGAGCAATAAGGTCTCCTCTCAGCCTCCTTTTCTCCAGACTAAACAAGCCCAGGTCCCTCAGCTGCTCCTCAAAAGACTTGTGCTCTAGACCCTTCATCAGCTTTGTTGCTCTTCTTTGGACACGCTCCAGCACCTCAATGCCTTTCTTGTAGTGAATAAAATTCACCTTCTCAAAATAACAGTGCATATTTACCACACTAGACTAAACACTTATCAGAATAGGACCTCAAATCATGGACCTATTGATTGCACTCAAGTTTTCACTTATTTCTATAAAGCTAAACCCTTAAATATGTCTGTGGTGATCTAAAAGGAGTGATCTCCAAGACAACCATGAGGACAGATTTCACAACCTGCCTGTTATTTCTCCAGCATTTTGCAAATAGCCCAGCATCGACTCTTCCCGTGATGCATTAGCATGCAGGGCCTATTCAGCACATTCAGACCACACTGGGACAGGCTGTCTGCAAGTTCCATCTCAATGGCTGCCTCATGAAAACCCTTAACAAAGCTTACATTTACAAAGGCCCACATTCTAAATCTTTACTCCATCTCTGACTACAAAGAGAGCTTTTAGTACAAAATTTGGTCTATACGTTGTTCTGATATATCGATATGACTACTCCATTCACTGTGAAACAATTTTAGCTAACCAAATCAGGAAGATGAATGAACAAACTACGTTCTGTGAATCACAAATCTACACTGGACAAGAAATACCAGATAGAACGAGAGTTTGTTTCTGCTTTGACAATATTATCAGAGATTAGCTGCTTGAGCAGAAATTAAACTTTAACAGCAAAAGCTCTATTTGCAGATTTTTCAAAATCATGCTTTAGTAACATAAATGTCAAGAAATTAAGAATAATGGGTTTCAAAACACCGGAGTTCCATTCCACAGTCATAGTCCCTTGTCCTCTACTATGATTCTGAAACTAGGCTCAGTATGAACCTACAATACTGCAGCTACAGAAAGGAGACATTATAGTTATTATGAAATGATTTAGACTGCAGCCTTATACTACACATATATATGTTGAAAAAAATATGTTCATATTGTATATCATTCTTTTCTTGTATTATTGTAAACCAGAAACAAATAATTATATCAAAATAATTAATCCAGTACTTACTTGGGATGCTGAGGAATAAATTAATGTTCATTTTAGTAATTTTTATCATGCCTGTCTCAGTTTATGACTATATATTTATAAAAATGTAAATCCACTCTTTATAAGAATTCTACAAACATACAAATTTCAGGCAGCATCGAAATGAAAAGCCAAATGAACTTATTCCTCAGGCATTGCTCAGTATCTGACCATAAAAGTATTGCACAAAACCACAAATGTCAGAATATGCATAACTGATTCTAAGTAAGCCTAAATTTCAGTTGTTAAAGATGATACCATAGGGCTCCACTGACCTCAAGGATCTTACAAATTTAAGTCTATAAAGATTTTACTGAAGCCTTGTGCAACTATCTGCTGGAAAGCAACACCTTCAACAGCATCCAAGGCCAGTGAGACCGTAACCATTATCACAGAGCGCAGAAGCTGCATTTCGAGACAGCAGCCAAAGCTTCCAAATGGTCTTTTATAAGTACCGCACTTCTGTGGTAAAAATCAGTATATTAAGTTCCTGATAGCAAGAGATCTGTTCTTTCAGCTAAATAAAAAAGCTGATTTTATGGTCTGTGTAAATCCTACTTCTCAATATTAGTGAATGAAAGATGATGATTTCATTTTCCCTTAAGCAGACATCCTGCTCCATATCCAGCCTAGCCTAGTTTAGATTTCCACACCTAAAGAGACCAAACTCATTTTGATGTATACACCAGCATTTCATCTTCTGTGTTCCAATATGTCAGGCCACAAACAGCCCATCCCAAAGAGAATACATACTATACACCTGTTATGTAGCAAATATACAACATGTATATAGGTACATCATAATTTGAATTTATATACTTTTATAATACACTATACACAGGTTCTTAATAGTAAGTCTAACACACAGAGTTCAGATCAATGGATTTCATGCCTCATGTGCCATAGATCATTACCTAATAAGGAAACTACTTTGTGTATTCAGGTCAACATAAGATTTGTCAATCTCTTTCAATATTACCAAGTGAAAGTTCAGCTGGGGCATCATCATAATCCCACCGAAAGCAAACATCTCGTACCAGTCAAGATAAACCATTCCAACTTACTCTAATGCTGGAAAAATATAGCTTTGGAAGCAAACAGAGTAGTCTTGAAAGCAAGGATGGTGATAATGCTGCAGCACTCAAGGGAGGGAGCAGACCATAAAAAAGGAAAAGTAGTCTAGTTACAAACACTTGGTTGGAAAAGGAGACTCTTGAATCACTTCCCCACTCTCCACACAGACCATGTACACGGGTATCACTCCCCTTAGTATTTTTCTTATCCTCCATGTCCTCCATTTCTTCAACTACAGTTATCAAGTAATGTCAGTTCCCTGGCCTACTACTATCTTTACTATATCATGTGCTGCGGCAAAAGCGGCACCAGAAGAGAGACTTGCAATAAAGTCTTTCAAAGCATGTAAGAGGATAAAACGGAAATTTACAGGAAGAATTTATCAGGGAATCAGAAACAGTAGTGAGAATACAGTCAGTGTAGCCCAACAATTAGCACAGCAGGTCCCCATTTTTCACTGAAATTGAACGTCAGGGCTGTACTGCTAACACTTTACCATTACAGACAAGGGTAAAACAGAAACAGGACACTTTAAATAGCAGGTGACTACAAAGAATTGGCAGTGTCAAACACCCCAAAGTGACAACTCGTCATTTATATCAAACAGGTAGCAAACCCTGGTCACCTGGCATGTCTCCCAACTCATGGATTGGCTAGAGAAACCTGCTAAAAGGACAGCACAAAGGAAAAGAGCAGCCAATGTGAGATGATAAACTGAGTAGAACTGCTGAAATTGCATGGGGGAGCAAAGCAATTCTAGAAGAACATATTTTCCTCAAAGATTAAGAAGTTTCAATACTAAGCATATCAAAAGCCCTGGCAATGTTTTTGTGGCATACAAGTTAACTGTCAACTGTCTATTAAGAGTCTGTGTATACATACAGATTTAATATGTATCTGCGTGCTGCTTCCTCTTGTTTTTTTCATAAATTTAGCCCCTTCAAACCACAAGGAAAGATACATTCCAAAGACATATAACTAGTCAACTACTAACAGCTGATTTCAATGCCTGAGTTCAATGCCTATCCACTCCAGCTGAGTACGCAGTCACATTATATCCAGGCAGGACTACCTTATCTGCTGGGGTTTGTTGTAGGGTTTCTAAAACACTGCCACAAATAAGGAAAACAGAAAACAAAAGCTTTCAGATAACCTAACTAATCTTAGAAAAATTTTTAAAAGACCCTTTTAAAACAAATGGAGTGGTTTCATTATCCATTTTATACTTAAGTCTCGCAACTCTGACAAATGAAAATGTAAAATAAAACTAAGCCATTTCTCAATATTCCCTAAAATTGTATTGTTAATTATTCTATAACATAGTACTTACTTTTATGTTGCTTCAGTAGCAAAGACAGACTATTGCATTTTCATGAAGCAGAACAAAATGGAAACTCAGATGTCCTGCTTTCTTCTTAACATTAAAATTCTTCACAATGTTAGATTCTGCTTTTAAGTGTTCCTTCTCTTTTCTCTTTTTTGAATCAAGTTATTGTACCTGTGTTTCTATATAAATCGCTCTGAGAAATGTATGTTGAGTTTTCAGAGACCATTTGGTCGGATTCTAATAATCTCTCCTGGGAGCTGACACCAACTTCCAGCAGCAGGTCGTACACTGCAGATTAGAATAATAAAGCACATGCTGCTGCAGCTTCAAACCACCTCCCGCCCGCCCCCCCCCCCCCCCAAAAAAAAACCCAACAACAACAAAAAAGCAAGTCTGTCTTTATCAAGCTGAAGAATGATGTTTTGAGACATCTCGAGATGTCTTGTCTCCTAGGCAGAGCTTTTCTTTTGTTTATATAAACACATAAATTCAGTCACTTCTGGTTTTTCCTTCTTTTAAACAGAGAATATGCCATTGCAAAGATTTTGTTCCAGATTCCACATTTCTTTTTGTCCTTACAGTAATGCAGTGTTACTTAATTGACCAAGATAGAAAGCTGCTATTTTAAAAATTTGCATTGAACTAAAATATATTTTTATTTACACAATGTAGCTTTTGTTCCTGTTGTGAAATAAAAGAAATATATTTCATTTTTTCCATATAAAAGTGGTTTCGGGTTTTTTTCCAAATTCTTTGTGTAAACTAGGCAAATGTCTTGAAACTTAAAGAAAAACACTGGCTTAAAAAAAAACCCTAGTATTTCTCCTCCAGATTAGCATCGTGTTAGGGTATCTGTCAGTGTAGTACAGATAAATTATATATTTCTCCCTTACAATTCACTATTCTTTATTATAGCGTTACCACTACAAATCCCAGGTGGATTAAGACTTGTCATATTTGACCTCTTTAGTTAAAGGCAATCCACTGCATAATGATTTTTACACTATTTTGTAAAATGAACAGTTCCACATGCATAAATGCTAACAGGAATCAACATCTCCTGTTTCTTTCTCTGACCTTCAACAACCCTATCCTCTGCAGAAAAAAATAATAGTTTTACTAATTTATAAGCACCATGCAGACACAGGCAGTCTAGAGAAAAACCTCTTTAACAGTTGTAAAGAAAAAACATGAGAAAGCTTCCACAAAGAGAGAAATTCTGAGAGCCCAAAAGAAAAAAGAAAAAAAAAGGAAGAGGTGTGAAGGTTTAAAATATTCCCAATACTCACTGAAAGCAGCCACTGCAAGAGCCAGTGTGACAATAATGGAGACCCAGGAAACCCACAATGCCTTCTTTCTGTAGCTTTGAGCTTCATGAGGTTTTAGCCTTGTACTGCTTTCTAGCAAACCTGATAAGCAATAAGCAAAGAGGGTATGAACAATACATTGCTCCTTTTAAAAACACAGCTGTGTTAGTTCAGACCTAGATCATATATTTACATTATATATTACATACAGAATCAATGCAGAATCAAATCCTGCTCACATTATTAAGGTTAAGTGAATGAAGCCACCAGAAACATATGAGTAAGCAAGGAGAGCACACACAAGTTGTTTTGATTTCACATAGAAAGACCCACACATCAGTCCCTTAAAAAGCGCACTGCAATTGTAGGGCAGTTACAAAATTCACATCCCTTACATTTTCCACCCGTACATCTACACAAGAAAGGGCTCTGTCCTATACTCACTCAGATCAAAACTCGTTTCAGAACTTCAGGATCCTGAACATAATTAACATAGGAGAAAAACTTGTGCTCACCAGTCTCTGTGAAATAACCTACTGATGCACAGGAATATACTGCACATATTGAGCACTGAAGTAGAAGCAGGCATACCTTAGAATCAAAGCTATCACAGTTGAAAAAACCTCTTGAAGCATAATGTCCTTCATGTGAGGTAAGAATACATCCCCATCTAGAACTAACTGAAGAACCAATTCTATCATTATTGCAATCAGCACAGAAGTCCGTTGAACACAAGTGAATGGGATTGCTTTCTCTCTTTTTTAAAGCTTTCAATTTGTGGAATTCTTTTGTCCACTCATCTTAAATCACAGAGAAGAATTCAGGTTAAAAATAAAGAAAATAACAACATTCTTTGTTTTTTATTCTCTCAGTCTGAGTCTTAAGCCACTTTTAAAATGCATTCAGAATTTAACATATTTGCCTTCTGTATATCCCATGCAGATTCTTTTGTGCTTAATATATTCATCTAATTTGAAACATACATTCTTTTTCACTAGCAAGTTCCAGCTCAAATCTGCTTAGTTAGAGAGAATGCCTGATAGCTTTTAACTTTCTTAATTAATTACTCCAGAAAATGTGGGTGCTTCCTCTTAAATGATGATCACTTTTCAGAGGGACTTGCCTGCACCGAATGCATTGAACTGGGGCACTGGTTTAATAGCACAACCTTTCAGTAGCGGGTCTAATGCCTTAGACAAAGGGTTGAGAACAGGGGCTCTGGCAGACTCAGCAGCAGATTAAAACATAACAGCTGAAGCTGTTACTGTCCTCACCTTCCCCAGTTTTCTCTCTGATGGCTATTGCCACTTTCAAGGCAGGGACACCTGATCTGGTTATTAGTATACTCCTGAATCCACACCTTGTTTAACCAAGTTTATTAACATTAACAGATATTAATTTCAACCAACTGTAATATACTGGCTGAAAACTGCAATGGTTTAGGAATCATTTAGAAGTGAAGCAGACATTTCTGCCTCAGGTGCAGCAATGTGTCAGCAGAGGGGCGGGCATCCAAGGGTGGTAACAATTCAAGTCACCGGATTTTATTCTGCCACTTGAAGTCTGTCAAAATTACTGGTTCTAATCCTAGCACAATCGGTGGGATTCACGTTGTCTTGGAAAAATTCTTCATGCTTTTTTCACCTCAATTACAATAAAGGAGAGAGAGTTTCTTTATGGTAGTTCAGAAAGCCACTGGGAGAATTTCATGCTTGTACTGTGTTTTTAGAAAATTTAAAATATTACCTCATTTTTGTGCTACACACTCCCCTCTTTATGAATGGAAAAGAATTTGCAAACTTGCATGCAGGAGAATTACTAGACCCTATATTGAAATGATGTCTCTTTCTTATTACGTGCATTCTTTCTTTAATAGATGAAAACTACCAGATGACAACTCTGAAGGGTTTGAGTCTTTTACTGATAGTACTGCACAGCTATTTGTCATATAGCCTGCTTTCATTTGTGTGAAGAAATATTTTTTTTCCCCAATGTTTGGCCTATTTTCTGCCACTACATATAATGATGCACAGTTTAACTGCTGTCTGATATGAGGTAATTTAACAATACATCTTGAAATATAGGAGAGTTTTCTACTAATATAACCATAGAGAAAACACATCTTCTCACGTTTTGCACCCCTCCTGCCCCCTCCCCAAACCAAGGATTTTAAATTACAGCCCAAATCTTGTTGGAATGTAAAGCAAAGCAGGTTTTCTTAGCGAAGTTTTGATTCTCAATATTTCAAACCTCAAATAAACATGGATCAGAATGACAGACATCCTCACCTGTTTGTTTCTTTAAAGACATCCTGTAATTCATGGCTACAGCTCACTATTACCTGGGAAGTCCAACATACACAGTGGATACTTACAAATCAAATAATACCCTAATTAAATTAAGAAATTAATAATAAGCCCCATAGCTAGTGCAGCACTGCTGATTACTATTCACATGTCAAGCACGTGTCCAGTATGACAGAGACTGCAATCCTTATAAAACTGAACCACTTCTGCCATGTGTGTGTGTTTGTCTTTCTCTCTCTCTCAAAATGGCTGGCATATTCTAGCTGTCAGAGATGTGATCCCTTCTTTCCTAAAATAATTCAAATAATTTTTTTGTATCTACAATTTTCACCCCGAGAAAGATCATATTATTCTTACGAGTGTCCTAGGGGACGGCACACAAAAATACAAACTCATTCACGTGACTACCAAGCCCATAGCATGAAAATTATTTAGAAGCAACAACAGCTCCTTAATTTACACACAACAACACAATTCACAAGGTAAACCTCCATATTTTTTCCACTGACCAGTAGAAAACAAGTTTAAAGCATCCACAGGAGGCTGAAAGATAATCTTTCGGTATGGCCTGCATTGCTACAAAAATAAAAAGCTAGTATCTACTGATAAAATTCCACCGCCCTGAAATTAACATACTGAGTAATTTTATTGCCATTAATTTATTTAACACATAGGTATCCTCAAGGTAAAGAAGAGATGATGAGCTGGTTAAATCCACTGGATTTTTACTTTATCTTTCAGTACCTTCCTATATTAACAGATTTTCTTCCCATAAAAAAATCAGAAGGAGAAAAAACCTGTCTAACAGTTGCAGAACACAAGCTTGGCATATTTGTGAAGTGATTCTAGGATATTCTTTACCATATGCTGACTTACCAGAAGTACTTTTCTATTTGGCTAAGGGATCATTTTAAAATGTCAAGTTAGAATTTGTGGAAGAGATAAGACTAATAGAAAAATTGTTCACCTAAGATGTTAATTTAAGGACCCATCCACAAAATTATCACTGATTTTGATCTGGCTCTTAAAGAGCAAATAATCTTGTTCCAAAATTTAGGGTTAGTTTTTATTTTTAGCAAACATGGAAGTATCATCTCTATAACTGGATCTGCTATGATTCATTGGAAAGGATCATAAGAAAAAGTACAACCTAAAGGACAGACTGTAACGATTTCAACAGGCACAACCTGCAAAAAGCATACCAGATTTCCCTCTACAATGGTAGATGGAATCGGTGACTATAGGAAAGGCTAAAAGAAATCTACTGCAAGGGCCACAGAAAGAGCGTGAAGGCAGAGAAGGAAATAGAATCAGCAGCTTCAGTCTCATGTCCCTCCTAGAAAGAGATAAGGTTAGGTACAACAGACTCTCTTTTTGGAATTACCCTTAATACCAGAAGAGCCAGCTTTCATCTTCAGTTCTGTCATACTGGGCACAAATTAAAAATCTCTGTAATCAAACTTCTATGTTTGAACCATAATCAAAATTCCTGATTCTTGTTATTTAAAACAGAACTGAAGCCTCAAATTGCCCCCAGTCACAATGTCTGTCCCCTGCCATTGGCGGCGACAGTGAGGGTACTCCTGGAAAAAGGGCTGCTGTCCCCAGCCCCAACGTGACTGAAACCTGTCAGGGAAGATGGTGACTGCTCTTCCCCCTTACTTCTCTACTTCGTGTCTAGGATTTGTGGGCAAGCACAGGCATTTGGAAAGCTGGGGAAAGAACAGGGGATACGGGGGTTACGTGTAGGATTAAGACCGAGAACACAAAAGGGACTCGGGGACGCTGAAAGCAAAAAGAGAAAGGAAGTAAAGGCAATAGAAAGGCTAAGGAAAGCCTATACGTGAAATAAAAAACGGAGACAAATTGTGTGGAAGAGGAGCCTGGAGGCATTGTGGAGGACAAGGCAATGGGGAGGGTTAAAATGGCAGCTGCCTTTATGGGCCGCAGGTAAGCTAGCACCTCACACATCGTTAACAGATGTCCAAAATAGGCGTGCTTCACATTAAAGAGTAACACGGTTTGGAAGCAGGCAGCTTTCCATCCCTGGCCAGATATTTAGGCAAATACTAAAAAACGAGTTATCTGGAAGCGCATTGCACGGTAGGGGAAGGGAGACAAGGAGTGAGGTAACCGCCCTGACTTCGCTACCCAGCCAGGGCCGTAGCGGACCCCCACAGAAAGGCCTCGTTGTGCCCCTGCTCGGAAGGCGGCTGCCACAAGCCCCGCCGGCAGGTAACCTCAGCGGCCTCCCTCCCTCTCTTCGGCGGCGAGAAAACCCTCCGGCCCTGCCTGTCCCTCCCGGGAGCCCGCGGGGCCCCCGCCGCCACCTGCGCCCCTCAGCCCGGGCTCTCCCCCTCGCCTGTGGAGCGGGAGCGGCGCCGTGTGCCGCCGCCCGCCAGCACCCGCTCCCCCGCCAGGCAGGCAGGCAGGCAGGCAAGTTTTCGGGCGAGGTGGGAACGGCCACGAATAGAGTTTATAAAAATATTTTAAAGCTGTCGCGGGGTGCTCGTACGAGAACTAAAAAGGGGTAAAAAAAAAAAAAAAAAAAGCTTCGAGGGCGGTGCGGGGGGGGAATGTTAAGCGAGTGCCAGCGGCGGGCTGAGGAGAGGCGGCCGGGGGCGCTGAGGCGGCGGCAGGGGCAGGGCGGGAGAGGGGCCTGCGGGCCCTCACACGGCGGGAGGCCGGGGCTGCGGCGGGGCGGGGGGGTGTGAGGGACAGCGAGGGGGTCCGGAGGAGACCGGGGCGCTGAGAAGCACGGCGGGCGGCTGCGAGCAGAGAGCGGCTGGTGGGGGCAGTTAGGAGGAGAGGAGCCGGTGTGGGGCTGCCAGGGCTGAAGAAGAGGGGGCGGGAAGGGCTGCTGTGGCGGAATGAGGAAGAGGAGGGCATGGGTCCAGGAGAGCGAGGCGTGAGGGTGCTGCAGGGAGGGTGTAGGAAAAGCTGTCGGGGGTGGGTGTCAGGCGTCTCGGGACGGAGGGGAGGTGGTGGGGCACGCCACGGAGGGAGGAAGGCGGGTGCGGGGTGAGGGACGGGCGGGTGCTCACCTCTGTCCTCCAGCCCCTCGCTGAACTGTCCGCTCTCCCCGATCCGCAGCTGCTCCTGCTGCTCCCGGGGGGGCACCGGCGGGCTGGCCCCGGGGGGCTGCACGATGGCGGGGTCCGGAGTGGTGTCCAGGGGGGCAGCGGACGGCTCCATTTCTTGCGGGGCGGCGGGAAACGGCTGGCGACTGTGGCAGCGAAGCGAGGAGCGAGCGGAGCATCCAGCCCGGGTGCGAGCCCGGGGAGAGGAGGAGACTCCGGCTCAGAGCATCAGGGAGACGGGAGCAGGCAGCAAACAAACTCCTCCGGCTGCTCCCCGCCAGCCGCCCCCCGCGGCCGCCTCATCACTAACCTCGCCGGCGGCGGAGTAGGGGGGGGGGGGGGAGCAGGTGGGAGAGCGGTGCCGCCTCCCCGCGCTGCCCTTCCCCTCCCCGCCCCGGGGAGCACCTCCGGCGGCGGGAGCGGAGCCCGGCTCCGCAGCGGGGCGGGGGCGGGAGCCGGGACCCGGCGGCAGGTCGCCCCCGTGCGGAGCGGCGTGTGAGGGGAGCGCTGGGGGCAGGAGAGGTGGCGGGAAGGGCTGTGGTGAGTCGCCGCCGGGGGCTCCTCGCCTTCGAGAGCCGGCAGGCACCTGCGAAAGGTGCGGCAGGACCTTGGGCTGAAGGTACGTCCTCGGGGCCGGCCGAGGATGAGGGAGACCTGTCAGCCTCCCCTCGCCATGGCGGGCTCTGCCTTCCTCCTCTTCCTCCTCCTCCTCCTACCGACTCTCGGGGACAAGGGTTGTCCGGTGGCTGTCCAAACCCGGAGCCTTTGAACAGCAGAGCGAGAGGCAAACGCCTCACGCTGCTCCCGACGAGGGCTGCGGGTGCTGGCCTTGTGGTGCAAGGCCTCGTCCGCCTCGCCGCCCCTCACGCAGGTAAAGACCCTTTCCTGGGGGATTTGCTCATTCTCCCTCTGCTGTGGCCCTTTTTCAGGATCAGAGGCGAATCGCCACAGATACGCACTTCTCGGACCCCCCAGCGCTGACCTTTTGTTACGCCGACAGTTGGTTTTAACAATATTAGCCTAAAAACTGCCCTAGAACATACAGCGGTCTCATGCCAAAGCACGGGATTAGAGCTGGAGACTTGCTGGCGTTCAGGGCCGTTCTCGGGTCGCTCACCCGCCGTTCCTAGGGCTGCAGAAGATCATAGGGAAAAAACTAAAACCTTAGGAGAACAGAAACGTAAAAAAAAAAAATGGAAAATTTTACTGAGAGATCTGTGCAGCCTGAGCTGCTTGCTTCTTCTCCACTGGTTTCTAATGACTAGATAGAGCGGTGCAAGTAAACAAAGGCATTTTCTGTGCTACCACGGTCTCTCAGTTGCATGCTTACTAGCATGCAGATAAATTTTGAAACTGCATTGTGTTTTGATTTGCGTCTAGGAAAATATCAGAAGACAATTAGACATTGCAGCCCGGGTCCTCAGCTGATATGTATGGATATAATACCCATTTAAGTTATATGAAGATCAGGTTGCATTTCTCTTTGGGCAAATTAGCAGATTTGGGGAGTACAGAAAGGCCAGTAGGAAATTAATATTTATGCTAGCATAGGGACATGATTTTATAAACTGTCAGAATCTTGCTGATGTCAGCCTTAAAAAAAGTTTTGCAATAGTTTAGTAATACCTCCTTGGCAATGGTTAGTGAAACGTTACTACCATAATATATTAATTTAAAAAAATGCCTCTTAATGCTGTATGCTGACTTTCAAAATCTTTTCAGCTGTATTTTAAAGCATTAATTATTTGAAAAAAGTAAATATAAGTAAATGTTAAGGTAAGTGACATAAAATATTGTTTTAGAAACTGATTGGCATTCTGGTAGCCCTGTGGAATGGAGATGGCTGTTGTGGTGTGAGGGATTGGTGTTTGCTTTTTACCTAATCTTATGATTTCTTTGTGTATAATCTACCGTACCTACTACATGAAATGTTGTTGAAGTCTTCGCCTCTCACCTAAATTTCATCTTCACCCTTAGCTATCCTACCCTGCTTTGTGATCCCAGAGCTCTCGCTCTTCTAATTGGATCAGCATTAATATGAATATATGCAATGCTGAAAGTATTTTCCCTTATGTAATGGATACTAAATTAAAAAGTGCCTATTTGATGTTAATGTCAAAAGAGGTTCTCGGGTGCAGAAGCTAACACAAGTGAGTTCTTCTGAGGAAAGTGTTGCTTTTTGGGGTTGGGCTGAGTTGGGAGGGATTGGAAACTAGTGATTCCATAAAAGAAATACTGTTATTTTCTTTACAGGCTGTTTATTAAGTTCCGATGACCTTGAACCTGTGAGATATGAGACAAGATCTATATGTGTATACATGTGAGAGAGAAATGAAAAGTAGAAAAGACTTACCTTTTGTTACTTGGCATAAATAATAGATTGTCATATGTCTCTATCACTTAAAATGTGTTTGTAAAGTGAGAATCCTTAAAGGAGTAGAACCAGTTTTGTAACCTGGTCAGAGACAAGGGACTGGGGCCAAATCAGGTTTCAGGACCTGGCAGGGATACAGAAACCTTTGGTGAGTGAGTTTGGGGAGACACTCTCCCATGCAGAGTGCATCCACTACAAGCCATGAAGAGTCCCTTGAAATTGCTGCAACGGATATAACGGTCCCTAATGCAATTATTGCAGGATCCTTCCTTTTCTAGGGAGGTAAGTCCATATCTGATCCGTTCCAGTAGGAACTTTCTTATTCCTTGCATAAATGAAAAATTGACTAGTGACTCCCATTGGACACTACCTCCTTTCTGTAAGTCTGTCTAAGCTATTTTGGTATTCTTAAAACTTCCAGAAATCAACCCAACAGCAAAGTGCCTGGAGATTCCTAATTCCATTTCTTTAAAAGGAGGTGAAAGGAGTAGGTTTCCAAATGATTTGGAGAAAAACAGGAACTAGGAACACCAACCCACGAGTTTTAAAATTTAATATGTTCCTTTTTCTTTTTTTCAGTTGTTCTCAATTGCTGGTCTTACATAAAACTGTGTCTGGCAGGGGCTGCAGCTGTCTCTGTATAAATGCTATAGTGTTCAGGGTATAGCAAAGAATATGAGGCTTGCAAAGAGTGTTACAGTTTCTTTTAAATGACTCTCTTCAGTGCTTCCAAGCATGTCCTCATGTGAGAAGGGATATATTCTGCATTTAGCAAATACAAATTCAAAACATTAAGCGGATCCACAATGAAGAGCCTTTCGGATCAGACCATTATTTATATAAGCTAGCTACTAAGAAGCAGAAAGAACATATCATAGCAGCTGGAAGCTGCTTTGCAGCATTGCCTCTTATTTCTCATGACACCTCTTTCACCCAAAATACATTCCACTGGATAAAGATGTAGGGCTAGGGCTTTAAAGACATGGATCCTATTTTCCAGCCCTGTTGGACTTCTTGTCTAAGAAGCCTGTGGGCAAAGTCAATGAAGAGAAAAAGGCCTGACCCTAATAGTTATATTATTATATGATTTTATTTCTTGGCCCCTCAACCCTCCCTTTGTTGGATATGAATAAGGAGAAGCTAAAATCAATTTAAAAAAAAAAAAAAAGCACCACATCTCTGGATTCAATTTAAATAGACTGACGCCATCCTGTATTATATATAGCTGCTGCAAGATTAATACGCACTTGCAGAACTTTGTTCCCAGCTAGAACTGCCTGTAATTTCCATAATATTTAGACTTCCAGAGAAAGGTGATTCCAAACAAGATGGAGGTGTCTTGTGCCAGAGCAACCAGCAGCAATGAAGAGAACTTATGTTTTTCTTCATCTGGATTGTCTGTGGTCTGGTTTTGCTGTGGTTATTTGTGGTGGTTCTTTTCTTTATTTCTTTCTGCCCTTCCTCCTTCCTTCTATTGAATAAATGAAAAATATCAATCAGATTTGAGATTCTTCCTCCAGGCCCACCCTAACTCTCAGCAATGTCAGAGAAAGAGTTTCAATTATATTTGGTGAAAATTGGATTAGGTCCATCATTTTATTCTTTTCTAAGGTAGGCATTTTCCTGAGGGAATAAGCAATCTCTTGCCAGTAGGTTGGCCTGGTTTTCTAAGTTACAGTCCCTTTGTTTCACTGAAACATTATTTCCGTGCTACCATCAGCACCCATTATGTGATGACAAAGAGTAGCATGGTGCAAAAAGGCAGAAAGAATGTGGTGCTATTGCATCATGTAGAGTCAAAGTAGAACCAATGGGTGACAATGGCAAAACAGGTCCTGGTCCATCAGTGAGATAGTAGTCACTGTATGAATGCACAATATTTCTTATTCCTCTTCAGTCTATGTAGAGCTGAAATAAATCTGTTTTCATTGTAAGCAAGTTTGGATATGTTAACACTCTATGTTCGTTTGTCATTCCAAAAATGACAGCTGCATCTATTCCGGACTTCTTGGTTTTCCTTTTCTTTTTAGCACTACTGACTGGAATGTTTTCACTCAAATTAGCAGAACACAATGGTGCATCCAGAGGCTCCTGAGAAGGAACTTTGCTTGATTTCATTGATGTTAACTCGTCAGTGTTGCATATTGACCATCATCTTAAGTGCAGCACTTAATTTAAGAGCACTATTGCATATTTGGAAAGAGTTGGTCAGCTGGCCCAGTGATTATTTTTTAGTATGTTTAAAGGCATAAGAGTCAGATAATGATACTGTCACCGTTCACTATTTTGTTTGCAGGGTTGTGTTTCATACACATATTAAACACAAAACTGCCTTTATCTGGCAACAAAATACTTTATTTGTCACTGGCATTGTATTGCAGTATCAGGGAGTGCTAGTGTAAGCCAGGATGGTTTATTAGTTTGGTCTGTTGACGTCTCATGCCTGACATTCAAACAAAAATGCTCACTTCTTACTTTCATCAGTATGCCTTTCGTGGAATAACAGCAGGAGGTAATGGCATCCCTGTTCAGTTTTATGGGAGACACATCTGAAACAAAACCAAGTACCAATCCAATTCTAAATGGACAGGCAGACATCGGTCCTGTAAAGGTCATCACTATAGATCATCTTCAGTGTTACTCCTCTAGGACCAAAGTCTGAGACTAATTTATCCCGATATTCCTAAAGGCAACATCTTCGAGTAAGTGTTTATGCCGTTTAAATGCTCTGATAGTTTGCATGACAGCTACCATTTTGTGCCTGTTGTGTGGATGGGATGGTAAGATACTTCATATCATTCTTTGCCATTTAGACACGTCCTCTGCTGAAATGAATAGATTAAATAAGTCTCATTAGTGATGAAAACCTCTAGATTCTGTATTTCACAGCCTTTTTTCATGAACCTAATCTTTTCTTTTAATAGTCCCTTGATCATCTTGTGCAATGTTGGCTACCATAGTTTTCTTTTACAAACAAATAGAAATTAGGCTACATTTTGTAGGATGTTTTTTAATATTTTTTTTTTGTTTGCTGGCTTACTTGATGGCACGTAGGCAGAGGCAGATAGGTATTTTCCTGTTGTTTTGTAGGTCACCTGTAGTCCCACAGTGTGTTCAGGGGTCAACAGGATGAGAAATTCTACGCTAGGTTCCTTTAACTTGGTCTAGATACCTCTCAGCCTAGTATTAGTCACCCTATTTTTTTAATTTAAAATAAAACGATAATTATGATGTTAGTACAACAATGCTACATTAATTTTTAAACTGCAGAGCATGCTTAAATTATTATCCAGTGTATGTAGGTCCTTTACTGTTTTTCTCTTGCACTGGGTTAGATGGAGTTTAAATTGAAATCATCTCTCTTCTTGGCATTTTTAGACTGAATATTAACTTGGGTCAAAAATAATCAGAATGTTATTTTGAAAAAAGAATATGATAATTCAGTATCTTTTCCTTCAGGCTATGAAAAAGTGCCTATAATATGATTCCCAGAGAATACAGCATGCGGTGACCTTGGTAAGTAATTGATGACACCTCACATAAGCACCTACTCTTCCTCTATATGATGTTGTTGCAGGATCATATTTGCAAAAAATGCCAAAGCTAGCAAGAGCTACAGGCATTAATAAATTCCATTGTGGCAACAAAGGAGGAATAAAAACATAGGATGCAAAATATGTCATCTTAAAGTGATCAGAGGATCTTGAAAAAGCTTCTTCACAGTGAGCATTTTCCACCTTGAAACTATTTAAAAAGCTGTTTTTAATTTGAGTTAAAGTTGCTATGTAAATATAGGAAACCAAAGGTTTACCCACAAAAACTGAACTTACTATTTTGTTCAGAGAAATATTATGCAGTCTTGCAAGATTACATGCCTCTGTTCCAAACAATGTTATTTCTTTATATGATTGAAGACATTTTGTTTCCAGTTTTTATGTTACTGAGTAAAACTGACTTATTTGACAGTGGCTTTATTTCATTGGTAATATTCACAAGTATTGAAGAGAAATGGAAGGGAAAAGGAATTTAATTTTAAAGAGGTAGCAACCTGTTACTTAAGTAATAATCTTCCTCTTTTTTTCTTTTTTTTTTTTTCCCCGCTTTCCATTCTCTCTTCCCAGGCTATGTGGAGAGATCTTTCTTCTTCCAATGAGACTCTAACCATAGTCTAATTTCATTTATGCATCAAAGAAAAGAAAAAAAGAAAGCTGGAAATTCCTAGGAAGCAAAAGTCAATATAGTTTTCTAATAAACTTATCCAATGACTTATAATTACTTGATGATAATTCCTATCCAAAAGCATCTTAACGACTAGACACTTCCAACATATTTTCATAACTTCATGTTTTCTCCCATTATCTTTTAAAAAATTATACACAAATTTCCGTTAAGTTTATATGATTAACCGGGAGATGAAGTAAACTACAGAAATCACAAAACATTCTTTTTATTATACATAGGTTGAGTCACTTTTCCTATTGCCAAGCCAATGCCCATTTTTCCTGATGTACCTGTCTACCAAGGCCTTTTCCCACCATGTCAGACCTAAGCTTTGTTACGAAGGCTGTATCCAAAGGCAGACGTATGTTTGTTTCCTAGTCACGTTAGACTTATGCATTTGTGAAATATTTATAGTTTATAAATTTAACTCTATGCATTAAAAAAAAATTAACAGTCATAATCCCTACCTTGAAGGTAAGGATTTAATGAGAAAAGGGACTAATTGCATTTACTTACGGGATTTGCCTGTGTCAGAAAAGAAATGTAATAGGTTTTATGGGGAATAGTGCCCAACTCGTCTATTTTCTCTTCCGGTATTTTAAACTCTAATTTGTGATTTGGGTTAATATCTTATTCCTTGGCAATTAGTGTCATCAGTAAAAGACTAAATTCTTCTTTCTTTTTTTTTCTTGCTGTATTTTTATCTTTTATCAAAAGACCATGTGTAAGTATTTGAGGGGATGACCCTTCTACTAATCTACAGCAATAATATTTATATTGCTTATACTCTACTAGTAAGTAAGTACTCCACAGGTCACTTTTGCTGTGAGTTGTTTGATAAAATGTATGATATGATAATATTTATGTGTTGTTTTGAATAGCTAATCCACATTGTTTAGTGAGTTGGAAAAGAATATCTTATCCTTTTCTTATGCCAAGTGAATTGTAACTAGGGTTCTGCACATTCCCACTTGAGTATGTAGCTAGGATGATTATAGAAAGTGTTTCAAAAAAGAATGATAGCCACAGCCAAAATGAATACTTTACAAAATATGTTCTTCATAACCAGGAAACTATACTCATTTCATTGTGTGCCAGTTTGGTTCTTTTTTTTTTTTTACATCTGCTCAAGCAGATGTTTGACACTTTAAATCATTTAACTCTTCTATGTTTTGATGGACATCAAATTCCCAAGTAGCTAGTGGAATCTGTTACCCACTTAATGTTTTTTGTCTGTTTGGTTTCCCATGTCCTGGCATGCAATTAGACTGTGAATAGTTAATTTTAATGGGAGATGCTGTAGGTAAAATCATTACATTCTTCAGATACTAATTTTTGGAAGAGGCAAAAATAACATCAACCACATATACACCAGTTTTAATAGGTTTCTGCATCCTTTATTCTCATGGTATATTCATTGTTTCTCATCCTTTTAGGTAAAAATTTCAGTGGGCCGTGGGAAAAACAGGAGACAGTGACAATCCCTTTTGTAATTTTAAGGGAGTGAATCACATAATTCATGGCATTCTTGTAAGAAGAAATGGGAGCCGTTTTTTTGTGGTATTCAACCCCAAAAGTTTCTACTCTATTGCACCCAAGCCTTTCTCCATATGCAGCAGTAGCAAAAGCAAAGGATCTCCATTTGATCTAGCGTGATGAAATACACTGTGAATATTGATATTTATCTATCCATAGTGAATACTGTCTGATCTGAATTTATATAAAATGGATAGGGTAGTTGGTTAATAAGCCTACTAAAACATTTATGTTACATTTAGCAGCTGATTCGGAGTTGCGCATGGCTATTAGCATTTGCTAATTTTACAAGGAAGAGGAGCATCTTTAAGAAATTGAAGTGGCACTTTTCTCTGTAGAATGAAGAGTGTTAAACACACTTCACCTATGAGTGTCTTTTTAAGCAACCAGTAAAATTCAAATTTAAAGGCAATTGAAGGTTGGAGTTCAAAATGTCAGTGAAATTTTGAACCTCTGCTGCAATAAAATTGTCCTGTAACCAAAAAGGAAGAGGGAGATGTCAGATTATGATAAGATTCAATTTCTGCCTCTTTCAAATTTTCTCTAAAGCTGTTGATGGTGCCTAAAAGCAATCAAGGGACAGGCAGTCATATAGTAATGCAGACAGCTTCCTCTCCACCATCAAGACTACACATATTTTCAGTATTGGAGTACAGGAATGCTTCAATAGCCACAGAAGTTTCACTTAATTTTCACATCATTTTATTAGAAAATGTATATTTTAAGAGGTTTTCTTTTACTGATAAAAGTTTACATACTTGGATTCATTTTACTTTATCCATTGACTATCACAGTTGTCACTGGACTATACAAATCAGGTATAGTTGTACTTACAAATTTAAGCAAACTGAGGCAAGATCTGTAAAGAGAAGTAATATGCTTTATTAAACCAACTGGTGTAATTAATTTCCAACTATTATGCTCAGAAAGTGTAGCTAGGTGTACAGTCTTCATGACTTCAGGAAGGATTTGTGTGTCTAGAAGTGCCTGGTTTTTTCATCCGTTGTTTTAATTCAAAAAATATCCATAGACGTTGTCTTATCTTTGTACCAAAGTGTCTTCATTTCATATGTCTGGGTTTTGTCATATTTAGGATGTCCATGTATAATTTGTTAGCAGGAGATGCATCATAAAATGACTTTTCAGGTTGCATCAACTATGAGCCATATTTAGGCCAGATAGGACCTTTTTGCATCACAAGGAAAATAATTTCTTTCTATAAAGTTTGAAATTCTGCAGCGGTCAGCTCCCGGAAGGAAAAAAGGCATGAGCACTCAACTTTGTTTTTTATTTCAGTTCCCAGAATCACCTCTGTTTCACTTTAGTAAGTTCTACAAATGTAATTCTTCATTTGAGACTCGCCTTGTTGCTTACAAAGAAGCATTTAGTTGCTGTCTTGATAATGTTATCTACCAGCACTGTATCTTGCCCTGCTGGTTAGTGAATCATAGATTGGGCTGGCAAGCTGAATTTAGTAGGCAGTTAACCATGGCAGTATGCCGTAAGTACAGGAAATACGGACTTGGCTGTAGGGCAGTACTGATGAGGAGTGCATTTGCCTGGGGTCCGTGCTCAGTATATAAGGCTTGACGGTTCTGCCTGGCACTGCAGGTGGATGTATGATTTTCATCACTCATGATGGTCATTATCAGTTGATGATTTGAGCTGCTAGAACTGATGTAGCTGATGTCAGAGCTTGGTTATGGGTTTTGGTAGTTCAAGTCTGGAATTGTAATAGAGTGTCTGTGCCTTGTCCACATCTGTACTCCATGCCATCTATGTCAGCAGCTGTTCAGATGAAGGTGAGATCAAGATGCAAGGGGGTAAGGTGACGTGTTTTTTAATTAGCTGAACTTTTAACAAGTAGGCTAATATTATAGCACAGACACGTGAAAAAGATAAAAGCCTCACTCTGTCTGTTCCAGCCCAAAAATACTCTTGCAGACCCACTATACATTTCCTGTGCAAGAGGAGCACAGTTACTGCTCTTGGAGCAGCCGGAAGCACTTCTTACATTAGGCAATACTTGTCAGAGGTTATTAGTGCTTGAGTATAGTTGTTATTTAGTTATAAAATAGATCTGGGTTTTTCCTTCTTGGCTCTTAACTTACACTTCCCCAACTTTGCTGTGCATCAGCACTATCTTCGTCATTTATCTGAGCATTGCATGGAGACTGAGAATTGGACACACACAGTCAGTTCATGCCCATAAGATACATTTTTTCCATTATTCTTCTGTCCAAAATCTGTTTTACTTCTTCAATAGAATAGCTTGTTCTTCTTCCCTTTTCAAAACTGAAGAGGAAAAATAAGCAACATCGTAAGAATGTATAGCCTGGGCCAATGGTCACAAACCGTGTCTTGAGAGGTTCAGATAGGCCATTAGGAAAATATTCTTCAGTATGATGTTAGTGCAGCACTAGAAGAGGTTTCTGAGAGAGGTGGTGGAATCTTCTTCCCCCTTGGAGGATTTCTAAATTCAGCTAGCAAAAAAGCCACAGGTAACCACAGCTGACCTGGTATAGTGGTGCTTATAGTCCTTCTCAGAGAAGAGAGTTGAACTAAATGATCTCCATAGGGTCCTTCAGGTCCACACTTGTATGATTCAACCAATATAAACATCGGGGGGGGGGGGGTATGTAACTGTAAAGTTTTACCTAGTAAATGATAAAATAAGTAATATCAAAATAGGTTGACACAAAAGGTGCAGAGGTTTAGAGACAGTGCTAATTCAGGCCTAAGAGCAGGTTAATTGACCAATAAAGGGCAAGTGCTATGTTTTTATGAAGGATAAAATTCTCATTACTTCCTTCTCTTGGATTGTTCCTTTCCTGTTGATTTTAGAAGGGCTATTAATGGAGTATTTTACTTATCTGATAGTCTTTGTAAGCCCCTGTTCTACTCTAATCTTTTTATGACAAGCCTATTTCCTTTACCTTATATAACTTTGATTTTTAGACTCTTTTTTTCACTGTTTCCTTTTCTATCTATTGGCATAGAGAAGTGACCTCATAGTTATAAAGATAAAGATCATTAATTGTGAAACTCTCTGGAATTACAGGTTGTTCTAGCTGATGTATCAGTAAACTTCTTTGAATTGTCTCCTTTATTAGCTTGAAGTGTATGTCATTCTGTTGACAAAAAAAATTCAATCTCTAAATAAAATTTAATTAGGAAAGAAAAAAGAAAATCAAGAGCTTTCCAAGGTCTGTTTCACATCCTACAATCATTACAAATACACAAAACAATCTCAGTGAACTTGTATCTTAACTGTGAGGATAAATATCTTTGGAAGATACTTAAATTTTGTGAAGATCTTGTTTCATGGAGGTTTTGAAAATTAAGTTATAATTCTTTTGCTTTAAATTTAATTCCGTATTAAAACTGTGAAGTGATTACAACACTAATTAAATTCATATTGCATGGGATAGCTACACAGAGTTGTTGCATCTATGCTTGTTGATTTTTCCGCTAGATGGCGTTATGCATTAACGGCATGTTAATTTATGAGTTTATAATTGCACGCGCTAAAGATTAAAAAATAAATTATCTGTTGTGCTTGCTCTTATTCTATGCAAGTGTGAAAGAACTGTGGCTTAAAAATCACTTGACCTACTTCTACCTAACAGTAACCCAATCCATCCTTAATGCATCAAATATGGATTTACTCAAAGCAATAAAGTCAGCCAGCCATGGCAACAATATCTGATCCTGTGTGCAGTGCACCTTTTAGAATAAAACTCTTCCAACCTTTTCTGCATTTAATGTTTAAAGAGTGACTTCAGTGCTGCAAATTGCTTCCTTTCTGGCTCCATGGCTTCAACTGAAGTGATAGGAAGTGTCCTAAGTAAAGCTGCAATGCTGAAGATTGCTTTTAAATAAAGAGGCCCATATGAGCATTTTTTTTATTTAGTAGCTAATTCAGGATAGATTATCAGTATAATTTATCACTGCAGTTTTAAATATAAATATATGCTGTTGTTTCCTCCACCCAGATTAAATGAACTACTAGCGATCCCTTACAAAATTATATGGTGCTCAAGAGTGAGGTTTCTAGAATCATAGAATGGTTTGGGTTGGAAGGGACCTTAAAGATCATCTAGTCCCAACCCCCCTGCCATGGGCAGGGACACCTTCCACTAGACCAGGTTGCTCAAAGCCCCATCCAACCTGGCCTGGAACACTGCCAGGGATGGGGCATCCACAGCCTCTCTGGGCAACCTGTTCCAGTGCCTCACCACCCTCACAGTGAAGAACTTTTTCCTTACATCTAATCTAAACCTACCCTCTTTCAGTTTAAAACCATTACCCCTTATCCTATTAACAGAACTTAAGGTCCTGACCAGTGAAGCACCATCTGATGAGGAGCAAAGGTGTAATACCTTCAAAAGAACTGACCAGTAATCCCAAGATTTGTCTTGACTAGATGAGGAGAAATTGACAGTCCCAGCAGCAAGGAGGCAATGGCAAGGATTTGGTATGAGAAACAAAGAAGCAGGACTAGTGGTTTTGGGGGTGAAGAGGGAGGAAATGAAACCGGTGCAGATAGCAAAGCCAGAGGTGGAAGAAAAGAGGAACCACGGAGCAAGAAGAATGGGGTGACAGGAAGGCCCAAATCTTTCATGCCAAGCTTGCTGATTTTTTTATGCATGCTAGTGTGTGTAGGTACATGGGTATTAATTTTAAATCTGTATTCTGGAGGAAGAGAAGAGTGGTCCTTTGTTTTAAACTTGTCTTCCAGAACTAGAGATAGTATTCACAAAAGAGGGCTCATCAAATTGCTGATCAGATACATGTTATCTAGGGTACACTTCCCTGCATTCCATATTCTGAGCTGGCTTTTTCCTTGATTCTTTATGTGGAATGTAAGAGGGTCCAGGCTGGAAATGGGTAATCTAATATAATAACATTCAACTATAAGAAGGAGTATAGAATACAAGCTGGACAAACCAGATCAGTTAGCCTGGGCCAATAATGGAACAGTATCCAAGGCCAAGAAAACACGTAAATACTAGCTTAGTATTAAACAGGTCTTTTAAATTCTCATGGTGGTTGAACACATAATAGAAAAATTGTTAAGCTTGCACTTAAGGTTGTTTCTGAGTTGGGCTTTTGTGAAGAGGACATACCAATGCCACTTGTAAAAACTTAGCAAAAAACATTGCCATAAATTCAGGCTGTTAAACTATTTCTGTTTTCTATTTAAAACTTTATTTTACTTATGCTACCTCCTGAGCTTTAATAAACTATAATTTTAATTGTCCTAAGTAGTGCATGGCTGTAGATAATGCAGTATGACATAGAAGTGTTTATGGTTTGTATTTGCCTGTGATGGTCAATATGATTCAACTCTTTTGTAACACTGATATAAAAAATACGTCATGATACCTGCCTTCTACCACAAAGCTATTAAGCATTTTGGAAGCCTACATCAGTAGGGTGGGCGGCAGGAGATTTTGGACAGGCATCATCCATCTTTTTCCTAACACTAATCTCTCCTTTCTTAATCCCCCAGCTCATGTTGCGGAGGCCAGACTCTGCTCGCAGGTACATTGCTGTATGATGGAGACTGTAACACAAGATAATGCTGGTGGTAATGTCTGTCACCTCCTGTCACACTGAGGTATGGGACCATTTACTTATTCCAACCAATTGTGCTCTGTTCTTGCAAGATCTTGCATTTACCTGGGGGCTATGCTATTCTCCAGGTTTTTGCTATGAACAGAGGGAGGCACCACCAACTAGAGAGGAGGGGTGCATATGTTTGGAATTGCAGTAGTATCCTGCAATAGTATCTGTACTTCTAGTCAGTGACCAACAGCCATGCTGTGGAAGAAAGAGAATGCAGGAGCAAATAATTCACAACTGGCTCAGTAGGGGATCCTGTTTCATTCCTGGCAGCACAGGTCTTGATAAACTCGTGATTCCACTGGACCTAACTATAAGCATCCAGACATTGATATCTGAACATTATTTTTTCTGGTTCCCAAAGGTCAAAATATACTTGCAGTGTACATAGCTTTTGTGTTAGGAAAAAAAAGAACAACCTGCCCCCACCCCAACGAACCAATAAAAGAATTAAATATGAAGTCTCCATGGGAACATAGCAGAGGGTCCATCTTGCTGTGGTGGCCCTCCTTTGCTATTTCCTGAAAGAGGCAGCACACACAAAGTATAGTAATACAGATAAGAATGAAACAAATTCTGAGGTTTTGAGTGAACTACAGAGAACCACATAAAACAGACTAATTTAAGAAGTCATTTAACTATATTTCAGTTATATTGTTGAAGTGCCTGCAAACTGCGCCTACAAACTGCAAGTATGGATTAGTTCCACTGAATTAGAGCAACTGGTTTCCTTTTGTCACTTGAGATGAAGAGACTGAATGTAGGTTTTAGTTTGTTAGTAATATTAGAAATTAATTATTGTTAATGTATTATTGGTTAATTTTTAGAAGCACATGTATTTTGTTACTAGGATCCAAAACTTTACAAATGATATCAAATCTTATTACTAACTAGCGGATTTTTGTATTAAAAAGGTTAGTGACAAGGACTTCCTTTATTATTTGGTAAGTGGTGAGCATTTGCTGAAAATCAACATACGAATCCTAGTATTTGAAGTGTGTATTCTACATTGTGATCCAAATGGTAGCACTTCAAGCCCCGAGGAGATTTTAATATACCCAGTTGTTTAGGAACATACAGCAGAGATGAGCAAGTGTGTTAGAAAAATAGATATTTGGAAGCATGTATTTTCTTCTGTTCCCAAAAATGCTGCATCACTAGAGACAAAGGAATTTTAGAAGACCCGTTCACCAACCAGTGAATTGTATGAATAAAACATTCATTACAGATCCACCGTACTTAGCAGCAGTTCAATCCAGTTGTACTTTGACATTGCAGCGTCAGCTACAAATTCAAACAGCACAAGCTTGCGTCACTTACCGCAGGCAAAATCCATTTCGGTCAATATGAAATAAGTGCTCTATATTGCAATCACTGCTTGGTGCTCCACTTAATGCACTACAAATTGCAACCTGTAGTATTCACAGTGAACTGCCCAAATATTATTAACAAATTCATGATTTATAATGTAGTTCTCTTTTTTGAGGTACCATACTGACATGGGCAATCAGACATAATCCAAAACCAGCATTCTAAACTGCCCTTGCATTTAATTACTGAACTCTGGGCAAAGTTTACCTGTAATTCCTCATTTAAATTCATCTGTCTTTCCAGTGGCTCAAAACTACTTTTTGAACCATTGCTTGATATATAACTTCTGAAATGACTGGATTTCCTGGTGACTTCAGTGGGCTTTCTGTTGGGTTCAAAATGGTTAATTATAATGAGTACTTCGAAAACACCTGCAATATTTTTAGATCATAAAAAAGTTAACATGGAATATTAAGTTGAGATGAGTAGCAATGTCCTGAAGGCGAAAATACATCTGATTTAGGAAGTGGCTTTGTTTATGACCTTCACACTCAGAAGTGAACACAGATGTTTTGATGTATCTGCAGTACAGTCCTGGCTGTAGCTGTGACCAAGAAAGTGCAAATTTCTTAATCTTTTTCAGCAAATAAAGAAAAAAAAATCGAGCAAATTAGTAAAGCACACTTAAACATAGCCAGGAAGTCATGGATCTTTTTTAGTAATTGTGAAGAAGGTTGTTCATCCTGAGAGGATGTTGTTAAATTCCAAAAGTTGGAATTAAAAAATAAAAAGACAGTACCTGCTTTTTCCCAAGAGGAAAACTGAGTATGATAGTTGAGAAAAGAATTCAAGTTGCAATGTTAGTTCTACATACATCAGCAGTTGCATTGGATTAAGTCTTTTGTCTGGATTTTGTATGGCACAAATTGTAAATCAAAGGGCGCCTTACAGGCTTCTCAGTGAAAAGAAGTTTGTTTTTTAAAATGGATAACATGATTGTTTACCTGTGACCATAGTATAAATTTACTGAATCATTTTTGAAAACACACACTTTAAGACTGTAACTTGTTGGAGCTTTTATGCTTCCTAGAGCATATGGAACCAAAATGACTCCTCAGTGGAGTCCCTGAGTTAGCAGTCTGGACTCACTCCACAGTGCTTTCAGTATAAATCGTGAAACCACTCTTTCTGTGCTCTCTTTGTGTGCATATAATAGTTAGTAGAGCTTGTTGCATGTAAATATAAGCAGGACTGAGGTGAACACTCAGGTATGAATGCAGCTATTAGCATGTGCTTAACTTAGTAGTGCTACCAATTCTAGTGGTCCTACTGTGTTTTAAAATTAAGCTTAAATTTAAATATTTATTGGTGAACATGAATCAAAGCATATGTTTCCATTTAGAATAGAACACTCCCCAGGAAAGGCAGACTGTAGGTATCTTATTGGGGAAACAAAAAATCTTTCTTAAAAGCCATGGTAAAAATGTTAATGAGTAGCCTTCTAAAGGAGAAAAGCCAATACAACAGGTAATATTCTTTCCTATTCCACTTGTGGAACTCACAGGCTAAAATAAAATTATCAGAGCTGGGTGACTGAATTCAATCAAGGTGTAAACCCACGAAATTGAGTTTTCTAGTCAGTGATGGATTTGGCTTTGGGATTATAGTTATTTGTAAGAGTAACCAGGATTTGCAAAACTTTTCTTTTAGCTGAAGCATTATTTCTAGAGGTGTTCTGTGTTATTAATACACAGTCTTATGTTGCTTTACATGGTTGGTTTACTAAAGTAATCCTAGTCCTAGCCACTGTCATGCTAGGACTTGAAATAAATGGGCACATCAACCATGTATGTAACTATGCTTTTTTACCTGCTATGTAAATGTCTTACTGCATATTTCTAACTTATTTGTAAGTCAAGAGTAGATTGAAATGCATAAAGCATTTTGAAAGATTACTGATTTGATTTTGTATTTTGGAATAGGGCTTTCGTTTGGGGACCAAGTTGTTATTTGTACCGGGATTTTATTTTTAAGACTTACAATGTAAAAAAAAACCAAAGGATATTCATCTATTGACATTCATCTGATGAGTTGAGAGCTACATCTAGTAATGGTGGGGCGCAACTTTCAGACAGAAGGTTAGTGATAGATTGGATATTAGGAAAAATTTCTTCACTAAAAGGGTTATCAAGCATTGGAACAGTCTGCCCAGGGAAGTGGTTAAGTCACCATCCCTGGACATATTTAAAAGATGTATAGATGTGGTGTTTAGGGACATGGTTTATTGATGGGCTTGGCAGTGTTAGGTTTACGGCTGGACTTGATGATCTTAAAGGTCCTTTCCAACATCACTTTAGCTGAAGAGTAAAGAAATGATCAGATAATTTGCAAAGAAATTAGGTACCAATTTTGCTGTCTGGTTAACACATTAGTCAGAATTTTGCAGTTTGGATATCACTTTTCAATCAAATTGCTAGGGAACTTGTTTTACCTAGTAATACTTTTTTTGTGTTGAACAGTTACTCATTAAGTTACCTTAACACTATGACCTGCTAATAGGATATTCTTTAAACCTTTACTAAATAACAGTTCTGAGTCTGTGGAGCAGCAGTATGGCTTCTTCTGTGTTACAGAAATGCAGTCTGACCTGTAGCATCACCTTCTGATTTAACTGTAAATTCGCTTATGACCAGACAACACAGCAATGCTTCCAGCAGTATTCATATTAGATTTGCTTGAAGTAATGCTAACCGTCATGTAATCCTCCATAGTGCTAGTCTTCACTCAGGGGCAACACCAGTGGGAGAGTATGAGTATCATGACTATCTCCTTATGGTCCCCCAGCAACAGACCGTATTTTTTCCAACTGCCAGCATTTTCTGTGAGATGTTTGCATTAAGGTGGTAATCAGTAGGCCGAAAGTTTGCTTTGACTGCTGATACGGCTTCTGTGGAAGAAGCGGAATGAGTGAAAGGTTCAATATTTGGATCTTTCTTAATTCCTGTGATAATCTGACCTGTATTCTCACTCAAGTCTATAATTTTAATATCTTGTGGATTTCAAAAGAAACAATTTTGAGGCATAAATCTGATCTTGGAATTAATGTATGTGGAGAAATAAATCCTGAAACATAAAAGATAGAAAAATATTTGTATCCAAACTCAGCAGGTGAAAGCAGGCTCCAGAAATCAACTGTGGAGGCATTCCTCTGCCAAGCGCCATCCTCCAGATGAATGACTAAATGCAGCTGCAGTACTAAACCCTAAACATTTACATCATAAACATCTGCATAGTTGGAAAGGTCTTTGCTTTGGCGCTCACTGCTGTAATCTACAGATATCAATATTCCTGCCTCTCAGAAACTCAGTAAATGCGTCAGTCTAAAGCCATGGCCAACCACTTGGCCAACACTTACTGGGAACCAGGGTTTCATCTTAGTCCCTTGCAGAAGATCTCTTTGGTGACAGGGATTCACAGCTACTCAGAAATGATGGAACATAAAACTTCATGCTCAAGCAGACCTTGAGGACCCAGGAAGAAGCCTGCTTCATTAGCCCAGTGCTAGGACCACAGAGGAGGCATAAGCACATTTCTGCAGTGTTCTAGAGGCAGGTGTAGGAATTTGTTGAAGCAGCTGAACAAATTCAGATACTAGGTTTTTCTCTTGGTTCCTTGGCTTCCTTTCTGAAGCAGTAAAAGCTCTGAGAAGACAATTCTTATCCCCAGAATTCAGATACCCCCAAACAGTGGCACAGAGAGGCCTCTGCAAGGAAAGCTGGGGATTCGAGTATCTAGCACACAGGGGAAAAAAGTTGTTAAGACAGCATTTGTCAACAGTTACTACTTATTTATTTATTTTAGACACTAACCTTCCAAATAATTGCAACAATCTCAGATGTTACCATGGGGTATTAACTTGAAAATTATGACTTTTTAATATCAGTATCTGTAGGCTCCATTCCATCTGTTTTTTCTGGCCCACATTTATGCTACTGATGTCTGTCTGGTTGCTCCTGCTGCCTGCTGCATAAGAGTGACGCTTGGCCTGATACGTGCTTAAATAGAGTCTTTTTTATTTGTTTGTGTCTACACATGGAAAAAAAAAAATTCTATTTTACTTGTACTCACACTTTGGAAAATTTCTATCTAATTATCATTTTTGATAGAACATTTCTATGCAAGATAAATGCATGGTAATTGTAAATTGCAGAATTGAAATTGTAGTATATTAAGAGAATAATTATATTATTTAAAAGATAGCCATATATTTTCTTTGGTTTAGAATACTAGATGAGTTTCAGCAATATAATATTTTCTAGAAACCTGAAAATAAATGAGGATTTATTACAGCTTAACTTGCACAGCAGAGAACACGGTAATGGTCAGGAATTTGGCATAGGACACGTTGTTTGCTTTCACCACTGTGTGATTCATCAGAACTCTTGCTAGGCTAGTAGTCACAAAGCAGTGCGGTGTGCTGCCAAGGGCGTCAGCAATCTTGGCCACCTTGACACTATAAATTTTAGTGACACAACTGTGGTGGCTATGGCAGGTCTAAAAGAGAGACCACCTGATGAGCATCATCCTGAGCTTGTACAGCCATGAAGCTTCACTACGCAAATTTAATAGCTGAGATCTTGGAAGCATCAGAGATGCATCAGTACAGCATCACATCTGAGCTAAAAAGCCCAGCTAAACTGACTCAGATACAGACCAGCATCAGCTCTGACGTTTGTCTAAACAGAGGCTCTTTCAGTTGTTTGTTTCTGCAAAGGCTTTTGAATAACAACATGAAAAATCTACTCTACTTGTCTTCAGTATTTAATGATGAATATACTTGCACTGCTGCCATCTTGAGCTGATATAGTTGGCTCTAGATTGGAGATATGTGTACCTTATCTATTGCATCCTGTAAATGTGTCTAAATGAAACACAGACATTGCAATCCAGCTAGCTGTGCAAGCCATCAGGAGTTTAGACAGCCACACTGGAGTGTTTGGCACGTGGCATTTAAGCACAGGGAATCACAATGCCACCGGCTCTCTGGGATACATCTTACTGATGTAACTGTACCTGGACATGTCCTCCTGGTGTAGCTATGCTAGGTACACTAATGTCTCCCTATCAAAAATAGCACTGACTGTAAAGCACTTGAGGTCTATGTATGGAAAGTGCTACATGGGAACTGCATAATGTTATTCCTCATTAGAAGGGAAACCATAACCATTGATATTATTCCCTGTAGAAGGGAAAGCATTTAACTTCCACTAAAGTCTGTGTTCTCTGGAGTCCCAGCAGAGGATTAAGTTCTGTGATTAGGCTAATTTAATAGGAGATGTTTAATTATTTGATACCAAACAAAAAATAGGATTACCGACTTTTGCATCCTTTCCAAATGTGACATTTCCAAGCAGGTCTGTAATGGCAGTCTCAAAGGACCGGTGCAGTCCCCAGCACAGCCAAAGGACAACCTGTTGCTAAGCAACCAATACAAGTGCGCTGCTCAACATTGTATTTCGTTTGGAAAGGGACGTATTCTTTAAGTACTTCATCTTAGCTACTGAGCACAAAGAGTTTTTCCATGTGCTTTTTGAGAGCTGTGCATATGTGTAAAATAGCCAATTTGCACAAACAAATGTGCAATTTAAAGAGCAGGTGCCAGAGAAGAACATGCAAAACTGAAGGTCTGAAAAACTGGCACAAATATTTTAGCCCTTTCTAACATCAGCGCCCTGAATTTGCCTCTTTGTTTCTGTGTTCATCCTCCTGAAAATGGGCTGCCTTGATAGGATGTATGTGCCAGAGCTGTCTACAGAGTTTACCAATGTTTGTTGATGCACCCTCTTTTGAAGAATGCTTTGTCATGGTTTTCCCACTGATACAAGGAAATACTTTCTCCCTGATAAACAAAGGCCAGAACTAGACCCTGACTTTCCAGCGTGAAGACTCTAAATCTCAGATTCTGTAATTGTTTCAGAAAAGCAGCTAAATAGCTTTGGAAAAGAGCATTTATTGCTCTACATCTAGCACCACTTTCACTTTACTCCTTGTCCCCATAGTGAAATGAAACACTATAGTTCTGCTAGACTTGTGTCTGTGTATCTGAAATCAGCCCTGGCCTGAATAGTCTCTAGCTAAATTGTCCTGAAGGAGTTGTTCATCTT
The DNA here is from genome assembly GCF_964188355.1 of Buteo buteo. Taxonomy (NCBI): domain Eukaryota; kingdom Metazoa; phylum Chordata; class Aves; order Accipitriformes; family Accipitridae; genus Buteo; species Buteo buteo. The sequence continues at coordinate 46,632,014 of NC_134175.1, forward strand.
GTTTCCCAGTCTAAAACCACACAAATAGAAAGAAGGCAATGCACAAAAAAAATATGGGAAGTTGATCAAAATCAAGAATGCAGTTTGGTTTCTAATGGCCATAATAAATGCATGTTGTATTGCATTTGATCTTAAAGACACATATGCCATGCATAAATGTACTGAGGCAGGTGGGGCATGCCATTTTAATGTATGGAGGAGGCTGGGAAGAAGTCTGTATGCATTTTAGTTCTCCCTAGCAGATGTAGCAAGTACATTCATTGAGTGATCTCTTTTTTTTTTTTCTGACTAGCTTTGTAGTCTCATCCAAATGCTCTAGGATGTAAATTATTTGTGAGCAGCCCAAGAATGGCTACAGTTCAGGTCTTATATGGGCCCACAAATGGTAAAGTATAACTTTCTGTTGCCCCAGACATTGTGCATGTGAAAGTTTCCATCTGGTCACAACCTCCTGCCAGGCAGATAGCACAGTGAATTTAAGCTCAGCTCTGCCTGTGTAGGGCCATCTAACACAGCTGTAGGTTTTCCTGGCTGCTGTCAGCAATTCCTGCACCTCTGTGTCACTTTCCAAAAATTCACAACCAGGTGGAGACAGATAGCAATGGCCATGCTAAAAACCGTCGTGTTGCACTAGGACACGAACTCAGCATAGAGACTGAGAGGCATAAGTCACTCACTGGTATCAGGCAGATTGTCCAAAACGTCAGTGAAGGTGTCCTGTTTTTCAAACACATGCACTCAGAGTAGGTAGGGTGCCTGGGTAACTGAAGATGCTTTTGTTTGTAGCCACTGATGATCTTTCTGCTGATGATCCAATGGATCATATCGGATATAGACAGATGTCTTACTCTCCCTTTGATCAAGTGAAATGGATACAAATTTTGCCTTTGACTGGTATGGTTTCCAGATGATGTGTTTTGTTAAATGAAATGCAGTGTGGGAGTACTGCGCTGTTTGCAAGCTAAGCTGTGTCTTGCGAGCAGCACCTAACAACTACATCTTTTTTTAGAGCTGAGAAAAGTAAAGCACAGTGTTGAAGAAATGCTGCTGATGCCTGCATGGTAGCCTGCAGCTATGGTGACTCAGGAGAAGAAACTAGGTGTCTTAGATTATTTGGATGCACAAACCTCTTCCTGGCCCTCTCCTTGGCTAGTACCTCTGCTTTCTGTTCTTAGATAGGGAATTGCCTTCCTGACATCTCTTTATTGAAAGACTCACCTTCACTCTTTGTCTTGTGTCTATAGATCCATAGGATTCACGCCATAGAGTTCCCACAGCTGAATCAATACTTCTTTCTTATCTCTGCTGTTGTATATGCAAGAACATTGCTTGCCAGCAGGCTAACACTATAGTGCTAGATCATATAATGTAGCTGTCACATTTGGGAGCAAGAGAGCAAATTTGCTGTTTAACCTGGCAGCCTGGTCATGAAGAGATTGGTTTTGATTTTTAGATGGAAATAATTGCTATTTTCAATCCCATGCATTTGTTCTGTTAAAGTGAGTTGTTGGCTGTCCTGCTTTATTTAGGGGATACTCTCCCAAAGCTGCTGCTTCCTATTTCTTTTGGACATTCAGTCTTCAGCGATCTCACATTGCAGAGAAGCACACCATCAAGAAAGCACCCTACCTTGTCACAAGGAGTTGACTTGAAGAATAACTCTCAGAAGGTTAACTGACCAAATCAAAAGCAGACTTGCTTAATCAGTGAACAAGCAAGGAAATACAAGAATCCAATTTTTTTTTTTATCAAGTCCAAACAAAATAACAAAGAAAAAGGATGAAACAAAATCAGCCACTTGGTTTTCAAGTTGCTTAATTTCAAGTTGCAAGGTTCACAACAGCACGTAGTTTTGAAAAAATCAGCATTTTTCACTAGAAACAAATAAACCAAGAAATGGTTAACCAGCTTTTGCAAGAAGACGCCATGTGAGTAGCTTACATTGAAAGAAAACTGTGGAGGAAATAAATTACAGAGAAAAATACAGCACAAATAAAAGGCAGGGGTATCTTGAGGAAAGAAGTGTAATACTAAATTGAGTAAAGGGCAAAACATGAGAAGTAGTTTCACAGAAAATCTGAGCTAGCTCCAGTTAAACTTAACTTAGGATACAGGAATTGTTTGCCATATTAGCTGGTGAACTCCAGAAGCATTAATTACTAAGGTAATCTGAGCCATTCTCCTGCCAGATCTTGAGCCAGCTTGAGAGGCTGTAAGCACCAGTGTGCAGTAGCATGTGTAAATATCCTGAGTGAACCAATAATCAGAAGGGGGAAATAAAGCGCAGAGCATAGATTTGGCTACAATTCAATATTTCTGTGGTTTTTTTATGTAACTTTAAAGAAAATGCAAGGGAAGGAAAAGAGGATAGATGAGGAGGTATGACTATCTACCAAGGGTATATTATATGCTCCCTACAAATTTTTTCAGAATCTAAGAGGGAGAAAGAAGGAAATTCAAGTCAGCATGTTTAATACATTTATTCTAATTCAATTTTATTGAATTATTTTCAACTGTAAACAAGCTTGCATTTTAGATTCTGTGTAAAATTAATCCCTTCATAGTACCAATATAAACATACATTTACCCTTTGCCCTCAGTCAACTGTAGTTTATGCATTAACAGGGACTTTCTGCTAGAAGCCTTTGTTCTTTCGGAGAGCCACTCCTCTGGGATTTAGGCTCCCCAATTGGCCACTGTACCGAGCTCTCCTGATAAGACAGCAGGTGGATCTGAACTGCAGCCAAAGTTAATAACCTGCTGAACCAGAGACAGGAAGGATAGTAGCAATTACACAGAAAACATTTTCATTGAAGGAGTATTTCTCCTTTGATACTTCGAAAATGAAAATTGATATTCATAGCCACATTCTACCTAAGGAATGGCCTGACCTAAAAAAGGTAATAAAAGTTTAGATATTCAGTGCCTTATGTTAGCAGCAACCATTTCTACTAATGTAATTTTTGAAAGAACAATGAATGAAGGCTTCTGTTATAAATATCTCTAAGGTTTTGTCTAATTTTTTTTTTCAGATATAAGATATTTTTATTGGATTACTTTGCAAAGCAAGAGTTCCAGTAAGAAAGGGATGGAAAACTGGGCTCTGTTGCCCACTCTTTATTTAGTCTGAAGCAATTCGTATCTTATAGCTTGGTTTTTTTGTAAGACCTAAAATTGTCAAATGATGAGGTGTAAATTCCACTTTCGTGATAAAAGCAGAGCTGTCAGGTTCCCAAATGGTACTCACTTTTGTTTTAAATAAGAGAAATATGCAAATATTAGACAAGATTAATGTTCCTTAAGACAAAAGTCATTCATATATTATACCCACAGGTATGAAGGTCATTAACTTCACTAGGGCTGGGGTCACTCTAAGTACAGTTAACTGATGATGATCATTTTACTAATATCTGTTATTTTTTCAGTTACTGGAAAGAAGTAGCATATTGTATTAAAAATACAAAATCTCAGTTGTCAGAACACTGAAGCGATAAGTCAACTTGTCTAAACTTTTAATCTTTGTATGGTATTATTATTATTCAATGACATAAATTTATTCTTGTCAGTAATAATTTTCATGATCCTGTGAAAAGTATTTGAGAATGGAAGGTGTCATTTAGGTTTTCATGTAATAAATCTAATCCTTTTTAGATTATCAAAATCCATGTAGTCCTCTCATTCTGAATTAGGTTTTAGAGTTATTGCCTAAATAATTAAAATCACAATTCAGTATAGAGATGTCTGATCACTTTTTGACTCATAAGGGATCACATCTCCAATGCTACAAAGGGTACTGGAAAAGATCACACGAAACTATATTTATATATACTATATTTATATATAGTTTATACACACATATATAAAAAAATTATTTGCAATTAAAAATTGCATTCAAATTTTCCATATAGCTATTTTTTATAACTCTTTAATGTTTCCATTCATGATAAAAAATCAGAGTAAAAAAGTGAACACCTGTGTTTTTGCTTCTTTCCTTATTGTAATTCTCTGTTGGTCGTAGTTTGAATGAACATTCCCTGTGTCTGACAGTAGTATGGAACCATTTGATTTCATTGTGCCTGTCTTTGACAACAAAAGAATACTATTATTTCAGCCATGCTCTTAGGCATCAGACACACTAAGTGAAACTCTGTTTAACGCTATACTTTCTTTCACTTACTTATTTTGAGGTTGATGATGGCAAATTCTCACGTCAGTGTTTCATATGTATTAGCTCTGTGTTTCTGTGACTTTAAACATGACAATCCAGTATCAGTTCAATATTAGCCAGAAAGCAGCTGGAAAATGTAAACAGCATATTAAAAAAAGTCACGAGAAAATGTGGCATTAAGAACATACGTAGGATTATTTCTTCATTAGTAGTGAAAAATAACATCATTATGCATAAAACCTCCTGGAAAGAAATGTTTGTTTCCTCATTTACCTAGAAAGGTCTTTTTAAACATCTATTTGGACTTCCTATTTTTAATAATAAGAGCTCCTCAATGAAAAACACATATACCTGCTACTTTTTGTTTCCTCTGTTCTAAAGATTGAGTGATTCAATGGTTTATTAATGGGCCCAGAATAGAAAACAACTCTCAGAATTCCCTCGAGTCCTCTGAAAATTCAAGCCATTAACATAGTTCTCTGCATCTCATACATGGAAAACCAATGACGCAATCCTAACATGCACACAGTGCTAAACTTTTCTTTCTTTTTGCAAGCCTTACAAATACTGAGCCTTGAACCTAGAAAATTATACTGTCAAGGTACTTATTTAAGAGCTAAGGAGCCCATAATAAGTATAAAAATTCATAGAAATAAATGAAATTAGGACTGTCAATATATCCAGCTAGTAACTGAGGGGAAGAAAGGAGAAAGCAGGTTCAAAAACAGACTGGTAAGTTTCTCTATTGCCTCAATACTCCTTGAGCACCTTTAAGGTACTCGTTTTCTGCACAGCTTACAATTGCAATTAGCATGGAGCTAGTGAAAACTTAAAGTTCTCATTAGGTGTCACTCACAAAATTTTCCCTAAATTTAAATATTTTTATCTATATGTATATAAACCTATAAATTTATAAATTTAAATTAAATATACATAGCTACATAGCTAAACATAGCTAAATAAAACATACATAGCCTCAGTCATTAGCATCTCTGATTGGCTGACGTCAGGAGGCTTGGCTCTGCATGCCTACATTAGGAAAGCTCACAGTGGCACTAAGTAATGATTTGCTATCATAAGAAATTCAGGACTGTATTCAAATTGTTTACACTTCAGTGAAAGAAATGCCTGCTTTTACTGAGTTTCCTTTGAAATGTTTCTTAACAGAAAAATGGGAATTCTGAGCATTGTTTTCAGTCTATTATGATATTTCAAGATTTCATTTATTTCTAATCTGATTATTAATGAAAGTGAAAGGAAATCAGCATTTTTTTTAGGTTTTGGGTTTTGTGCATAAACAATTTTGAATCTCTCTGGAAGAATCAATGAGCATCTAAGCTTCTCCCTTTTAGCTTCTCTTGGCTGTTTAAATATTAATAGATGAGAGACTGACCTTCAGTCCTGCTGCTGAATCATGGAAGCTGAAAAGTGGAATCAATACATCTTTGTGCGATTAACTGATCACAGATTGGAAAATTGTCAGCTCAATTTTCATATTGCCAAATGTTTGATTTAATTTTTTCTGTGTTAAAATCATTCCAGTTAGAACCTTAATATAGTAAGCAACTTCAAGCACTTTGAAATCAGTTCTAGGACTTAGTTAAAAATGTTGTTGAACTGGGAGCTAAAAGGTCAGATCTACAAACACCATTAGTCCAGTCCAGTTAAACTTCAGCACTTCTGCTGACGCCAATGGGGCTACTCATAAGCTCGAAGCTGAGCATATGCGTGTTTCTCCTGAATGAGGTACTGCTGGATTGTAAGAACTGAGATTTTTCTTATTATTGTGGAGTGCTAACTAGCACTGGCTTTTTCTTCTCTCTTTCACAGAGATACGGATATGGTGGATGGGTACAGCTGGATCATCACTGCAAGGTTTGGGCTGTTTGGTGCTCTAAGCTGATCTTGTGTTGTCATCAGGAATACAAACTCACAGTAAATCTATTAAAAAGCAAAGTGGCAATAAGATTGGCTATGTCTTTGATACAGATTTATCTAGAGGTCTGTCTCCTATGAAGTAATATCACTCCAAGTCCTAATATACCTCAGTAGAATTTTTTGCTTGAGAGATTAAACTCACATTCTCTTGTATGAACCAGTATCAATTTTTCATCATCATCTCATTTTAACACTTGGAATGGATAGCTCTAAGGAATTCTTTTCAATAAGACCGGTCAATCTAAAGCAGATTACATGTAGATTTTTTTTTTCGCTTAAATCCATTCATCTGTATGAGAAGCAAAACCAAAAGGAACTGGTATTTTAATAAAAGTTAAAAGAACTCAGAGGTGAAAATATCTTCGCATCTGAGTGAAAGGGAAAGTAATTTCTGTAACTTCATGACAAGGAGAACAAGTAGCAGAACAATACAGACAATCCATAGATTTGGGGACCATCATGTAGAAAAGTAGGAATGTGAGTTTTATTGGCAAGTAAAAAGCAGACTGTGTCTGATTTTACTTCACCTTTTTATCACCGCCCACTCTATTAACTTTGCAAAGGCACTTCTGAACTACCTTAGTACAACTGGAACAACACGTCTCCAGGTGCCGTGAGTCAATGCTAACACTCAGAATCCATCTTGATGGTACTGAATGTCAGCAGAATACATGTATTTACTCTGATGGGGACAGAACTGGTTTCTTAAAGGCTTGATTCTGGTCTCACTCAAAGTAGAGCAAATCAGCAGTAATTTCAGTGACATTCACAGTAACACAACAATGTAAAACTTCTGCAAGCAAGATCAAAATGTTGCAGTTCATCTTTTGATAAGAGCATTAAAAAATTGCCAGTATAAGTGCTTTTTTTACAGAGGGCACAAAGACCTAAGAGAGGTAAGGCTGATATGGCAAAATAATTCTCTTTGTACATTACTGTGTACATTAACTGTACCAGCTAGTTTTAAAGATGTTACCTCTGTTACCATATAATAACTTTGGCAGTCAGATATCCCTGTCTATCTCAAACACTGTCACAGGAGGCCAGCTTCCTCCTGTGACCTGTCAGCTCCCCACATCTAGGAATCTTTTGGAGAACCTGTCACTGCAAATGGCATTGGCCTCTGGAAAGAGGGAGATTAGAAAGATGGCATTAAAAAGAGGTCTCAGGAGACCTCAGTTCACTTTCCACCTCACTTCGTGTGTACCTGTCCTAACTTGAAAAAAATTCATCTGTACTTGCCTACCACAGGAGTGTTGAGAGTTGTACAGATATGGAAGGGATAAAAGCAGTGCAAGGTATTAGCCAGATAATTAAGGAAAAAATACGAAGACAATAGAGGTTGTGTGGTTAAGAGCAGAAAGAACAATGTGGATATAGTAAGCTGCAAGGCAAAAGATGCAAAGTTAAGAGCGTGAATAGGTCAACAGAGTGTCAGCACGTAACCCACCTAAAGCATGTGAAGCGTGCAAATAACTGGCTAAACCCAGCTATGTTATATAATGGCAGGCTGTATGCACAGTGTTTTAAAAGGGTTAATCTGTCTCCATCTTCTGAAATTCAAACATGATCTCAATATAGGAATTCTATGCTGAAAACTAGAGGGATAAGTGATAGAAAGATTTAGTACTTAGCATTTTCAGGGTGATAGTGCCTCTCTCTATTTGGGTGACCCTATAAAGAAACGCAGTCTTCTTCATTGTTCCTTTTTGTGACTTGGCTAATTTATTCATTCTTTGTAGAGATTCAACTTTTATTGTCTTTAGAGAAGCAAGACTTGCATCTTCCAGGTAACCAAAGTATTTAAGTATATAATGGCTGTTAATTTCAGTGAAACTAGACATTCCCTCATCCCCTCGTCACTTTGCAAAATCAAACTTCTTTGTGATTGTATATATGCTTATGTTAACTGACAAAAAGCTGATAAAATGGATACAACACTGTGTCTATTTATCACAATCTAATGACATGTACACACTGTTGTCATTCTATAACATGCAAGGTTATGCTGTCAAATGCCTAACAGTCATTTAGGAAAAAGGACCACAGAATATGAAGGTTGGGACCGAGAATGAGGAGCAAACAAACGTTATGCTGAAATTTCAGATCTGAGTCTAAGCAGGCATAGGGGAGAACAAGCCACCTGCTGAACCAAAGTGTGGATGGCACAGCTTCTGAGCTACATGGTAGGTGCAAGAAGGAGAGAATTGTTGGAGACATTTTTAGCAGCTTAGCTGTTTGTTACAGGTCTGATGCTAAAATTTCGTGCTAAAAATAGTTCGCAAAGGAACTTTGTGGCAAGTCAATAATAACCTTATACACTCTGCAGAGAATTCTGTCTACCCTACTTCTGTCTGAAAACATTGCATGAAAAAAGTGCATGGCAAAATAAAATCCTGTTCGGGTGTGTGGAGCTGGGGAAGCTAACTCTTAAGATTAAAAAAAAGCAAAAGCTTCTCCTATCATTCTGTGAAGAAGCATCAGGGTCAAACTGGAAGAAAATAATTACATGCATTTTTAAAGAAGTGCAATTTGGGATGTGACTAAGTAGTTTAGTGATGGGATAATTTTAAAGGTAGCTTGCTGAACCAAACCACCCTGCTGGACTTAAATCTCTCTCTCTTAATTTCTACATAAATTAATTAAGCCTTAAATATCAGGTGATGTTTAGAACAGAGTGGAAAAGGAAAAGAAAAGAAAAGAAAAGAAAAGAAAAGAAAAGAAAAGAAAAGAAAAGAAAAGAAAAGAAAAGAGAAAAGAAAGAAAGAAAAGAAAAGAAAAAAGAAAATAAAAAAAGAAAAAAGAAAAGAGAAAATAAAATAAAAGAAAAAAGAAAAGAAAAAAGAAAGAAAGAAAAGAAAAGAAACAAGAAAATAAAAAAAGAAAAAAGAAAAGAGAAAAGAAAAGAAAAAGAAAAGAAAAGAAACAATGATAGAATTCTTTGGCTGTGCCCTTAGAAAACTGTGTTAACCTTGCAAATAAAAATCTCAGGTCTTTTGTGATATTTTCAGTACTGCATCCGTTGCTTTGGAACCTGAAAATTTTTTCCTGATCCATGTTTCATTCTTACAACTGCAAAAAACTCTGAGAATTTTTTTCCCAGTTGAGGTGTCTGAGTAAATACTCATTTTAAAAATACCAGGTGCAGATTAGTGGCAGTGTCTAGAGACTATAGCAGTATGACTCATTTTCCAGTCACAGTGTTGGTGGACCAGATCTTTCTATCATTACGTATACAAGCATGAATCTATTCAGATGATCATGTTTTGCTTTTCTGCATAATCAAGTTTGTTGTTGCCAACATACAATGCTGTGAGCTCAGCCTTGACCTGTAGTGTGTTCACAAAGAATCAGTTAATGCAAATTAAAATAGCAAACTGTTCAAATAATTCTTCAATGAGAATACCACATAGCTTATTAGAAACCTTTCCTATATTGCAAACCCTGTTGCAAATTTATCTCAGCATTTAAGTATGAGCACTGTGAAAGTTGCTAGTAAAATTACTATCCATCTAATATGGTTTTCAGTATTAGTGGAAGAAAATATGCATGAGCAGGTGAGCTGCTATGCCTTAGCTATGTCTGAGGAAAGAATTAAGTCGCCTGTGTTCACAGAAATACTCCCAGCGGTAATCCAGTAAAGTCCACACGATCTAGTCATGTGTGATGCAATGCTCAGTTCTACTCTGTCTTTTTCTCTACTCACACCCCAAATATTTTTCTGTTTATTAGGCAATCTGCAGCAGTGCACTGATCTTTTTTTAATGTATTTGAGTGTATGGCTAGAGTAAACATTTCTGTCAGGTTGGAAAATCAATTTTACAAGAACCTGAAGTATTTTACCAGAGGATCAAGACTATGTAGTTGTTATTACTGACTGTAATATTTCAAGTAATTTTCACAACTGTGATACAGCTAACAAGTAACTTGTCAGTTTGCCAAGGCAGCACAGTTAGATTTGTTGAAGGGAGCTTTAAAATATTCATTAGGGCGGTATATTTGGGAATGTATGAAGTTAATAACAAATTCAAGGTTACGAACAGTCTAACTTCTCAGAAGGAGGCGACAGAAACCAGCTCTGTGAGAAGTAGTAAATTTTATTAGTTATTTCTGTTTTAGCATACTAGTAGTGATTTAACAGGTTTTTTATTTAGAAAAATAGACAGGATCCTAAATAAATGAATTTTATGAGGAAAAATAAAGTGGCCTTTGGAGAGAGAGAATTCCCTTTCCAGAAGAGTCAGAAGACTGCCCTGTACTTAGCTTCTGTTTACTGTGAAGGTGAAGGAATAGCTGCTGTGTTTTCTCATTTTCAATTTTCAACTGCAGATGCAGTGTGTTCTCTGTCCAATACATCTGCTGTATGACCGAGCTTACCCATTCCAAATACACAGGGTCTGTGGATCTTCTGACTTTCCTCCATTCCATTTATCTCTATAGGAGCTTCAAGCAGCCAAGAAATACTCAGGCCTTGCAAGTATTGGTGAATTGTGTCTCATCAATTTGTGCAAGTGTAAGCCAACAGAAGGACTGTTTTGTCTGTCTTTACAAGTCCATAGAAGCATGTGGATACCTACAACTGTAACAGACAATTTACTTTGCTTAATGTGATGACACTGTGCATACTCAACCTCTTTGGACAATTGACAAATCAACCAAAAATTAAGTTTAAAAAGGAAGTTTCCATGTTCATAGTTAAAGGAACAGTATTCAATTTCATGACCTTGATAATATTTTGAACTTTGTAAGTTTGGGAATTGATGGCATATGGGGAAGGTATTACACTAATTCAGGTAAGGGTTTTATACTGCAGTTAGGGTTTGTTTGGGGGGTTTTTTCCCCAAATACAAATTCTTTAATAATTTTTTTCTTCCCAAGGAGAAAATGTAATCTGAAGACAATAGGTCTCCTTTTTTCTCAGTATCACTGGTGATACGAAACAACTGGACTGAAATTAACAGAGTTGCACAATTATTTCTGTAGTTACTGGAATCATCATGATGCTATTGACTTTAAAAGAACACACGCATACCCAAGGGGAAAATTTAGCACAGATTTAATTAGAGCATTGTTTTGAGGTCAAAATTTGGTTTGAGGATAAACTTGGATTAAGGTACCTGATCTCTTTTCCAAACAAACAGAGAGTGATATACATTGCAAAAGAAAAGGGATTTTTTTTTATTATGAAGAATTAAATCTGAACTATAAATGACTGTTTTATTAATGACTTTTTAAAGTCTTTGATTAAAAATACCTACTGAATAGAAATAAAAGAATAAAATTCTGTCACTGAATTTCTGCAGGGAGCACAATATACTCAAGCGACTATAAATTAGCATGCACTACTTTGTCACATTTATAATAGATGAAAAATGTCATTTCACAGGGACAGGCAAAGATGATGAAGGATGGAAAGGTTTTTAGAGTTATTCAAGAGAACTGCTGGGATCCAGAAGTACGGATTAAAGAGATGGACCTATCAGGTATCTCCATAAATGAATTAAAAACATTGTGCCTCATTTAGAATAACAGCAACTTCTCTGTTAATGCATCTGAAAGTGCTCAATAACAATATCAAAATTAAAAGGTTTAGCATACTGATTCGTTAGTTTAAATCTGTTGAAAGTCAGTGAAAACTGGTATGCTTTATACTCAGACTCAAATAGGACATGTTCCCATAACTTTCCTCATTTTCAGTAGCAATTTATTCCCCACATGGGCTCATTAATTTTGGTGGGATTTTTAAGGCAGTAAGGAACTAGTTGACATAAGTAAGGATGACTGACTCTAAACTTGAAAAGGCAACATGAATTCCAGGTAGAGAAGTGATTTACGTAAAAGAGGAAGCCCTTTCATTTTTGTTCCGAATGTTAAAAAGATTCTGTGTACTCATAGGATTTTTTGTATGTTTCCTTTTCTAATATTTTTTTCAGCTTAGGTGTTGCAACTTCATTCTGTATTTTAGCTAGAGGACTCTGAGCCTAGAGAACTGGTACAATTACTTTCTCAGAAAAGAGAGTTTTCCTGATTTAGAAAGAAACTTAACCAGGTGCCAAATTTCGAGATTTATTTTCCATCAAGTTACTTACATGCCACTAAATAAGGTTTGTAAGATGGGAGACTGAGGGTGAAAGAAGGAACTTCTAGGATGATCAATTATTTTTGTTAGTTCTTATTGACAATGTAATTCCAAATTACTTTTGTGAGAGAAATACTATGTTACTAAAGATTATTTTTTCTTAGATTGAGGCTTGAATAAATCCCTACATCAGTTTCTCAGTAGACTAAACTTGAATATCTTCTCCAACTTTTCATAAGGAATAAACTTCTGAATTACCTCGAAGACCAGATATTTTATAAGTAGCATCTTTATGATTATTCATGGGATAGCATGTTAGGAGATACTTTGGGTCGTTCTCCTTACAGAGGTTTACTGCAACACGTAACATAGGCCAATTTGGGAACTCAAGGGCTGGCGTGCAATTTATGTAAACACAATTTAGATAATTTTCAACTACCTCATTTTCACCTTGGAGAAGCAGTATTTCAAACTCCAACCATTAGATATTTAATGGGAATGCTAGAATGTCTTTGCAACCTTTCTGAAATATGCTGTCTTGACTAGACTGTAATCATTCCCTGAGTTAGCTCAGGGATTTTGGGGATTACCATGTCATTCAACCACAGTGTGGACCATAAATAGCATTTGGGCATCTTTCCCTTTCAGATATTTCCCTCAAGCCTAATGGCAAGTTTCTACAAAAGAATTCTGCCCCATCTATTTGCTGTAGACAAAGGGAAGACACAGGAGCAATTTTTTTCAAATTTTTGCCACAACTTTCCAGAAAGAGAATGTATCATAAAGCCAACACCGCAGTATTTCTCCACAAACTAAACAATGCTCACTGGGTTAAAAAAAATATAAAAATCTAAAACTGTGTGTTACAGCACCATCTGGTGACTTGTGCCATAAAAATGTCCCCTTTTATTAGTGCACTCCAGAGATACAGGCATCAGCCAATCAAGTGTAAAAAAAAGTTCTTAGTGTTTTTCATTCTTACTGTTCACCTAATGATAAAGACTATGGGCCACATTTACTCTTTTTCAGTTTACAAGGCTGTAGCTTTAGTTCAAAGACCATTTTCTGTAACACAGGCCAAGATAGATTATACCCAAAAATTTAACCTCCAAACATGGCATAATTTTGGAACAAAGATGCAAGGAGTATCCCAGCTGAACAAAACTAGTATTGGTCACTGTAAGGTATTATTAACTCAGTGAGATAACTTACAGCTTGGTTGCTAAAGGCTTTGTTTGTGCAATGCCCAAGCAATCTGGCCAGTAATAAGAAATAGTAGCCAGTATACCAAAGAGACTAAATTAATTCTCATATGTCCTAGGTCTGTTTGGTATATAAACCTGTGTCTTGATCCACTCAATAAAACAAGCTGTCAAGGTAACTCAATAAAACAAGCTGTAAAGGTAATTAACATCACAGTTCTATGATAAAAATCATCACAATTTTATTGGAGAAAATCCTTCAGTTAATCCTAACTGCCTTTTCTTATTATTTTCTCCTCTGTAAAACCCTCTGTAAAGAGGGTACGAAGTAGAGGTTTTTCTGTGCTGATTCTTCTTCTTCCTAAAGCTAGTGTCTAGGAAAGTTCAGCTTGGAAATCTACCTTTAAGGTTTATGTTAAATTTGCTCAGAAGTGTAAAAATGGATTGAAACCAGATACAATGCTTATTGTGGAAGATGTGGTGAACGTTCTCAAACATGCTAATCAAGTGTCTGGTAGCATATTGATGGATAATACAACTTAGGCTGTAGTTCAGTATATGTGTAATTTTGTAGACCAAATCCTTAACCCCACACCATTGCTGCTGTACATAATATTAATCAGATCTGGTAAGAGATCTCTTGTAAGAGAGGTGCCTGAGTCAGCTTCCCCTCTTGTATCCTACTTAAAATACTGAGAAGGAGGATAAATCATTTTGTTAAACATTCAACTGCTTTGGCAAACTCATTGTCTTAGAAGAAATTCTCCTAAGTTTTTTTCTGCCATCTTTTGCATTTAATTACTAATAACCAAGTTAATTTTTTTTAAAACATGACAAAATATATGCATAAATATTACAATCAGAACTGAAATTTAAAAAAAAAATAGTTTTGCGTGTAACTATTTAGTGAAGTCCTAATTACTGTTTATTGTTTCTTCTGTTGTTAATCTGCTAGTTTTGTTGTGTTCCTTCCTGTAACCTGTCACACACAAAATTATGATATAGATTTGTGTTTGAACAGAAACCAAACAACATAGACTTAATGGACTTTATTGCTAACACCAAAGTTATTTCTAAAAACAGACAGATTTTCTTATACTTACAACCTCAGTAGTCCAGACACAGGATGAATGAAACCTGACACAATATAGCTTTGGGGAACACCTAGGAAAACATTGTTTAACAACCATTATTAACATAACATTGTTTATCTTTAAGCTGATTTACATATTTATTTATTAAATATATATGATAAAAGTCACCCCAAAGTAAACTTAAGATAGAGTATTCTGTTGGTTTAACAACACATTCATTTATGCGAGAGTAACATGAGATTGCTGTTTTAATTAATTGTACACATACGTACCAAGTAATTCTAAAATCAAAATACTTAGTTTCACAAATAATCTAGTATGAGTACAAAGTCTTATTTTTCTTTCTACTTAGTAAAAATATTCCAATCCTAATAAACTGATACACTACAAGTTTTATTACCATAATCCTTAATTAGCAAAAAAAAAGATTTTATCCATGTCACTTTTAAGTCATTTAAGTCATTCCTTACCATTAAAGCTTTTACCTTCTACCTTTCAAACAAAAGTGCTTTCTTATTTAACATTTTACCAAAAAAAAGGAAACATTAATAACTGCTTTTTCTTACTCAGGAGTCACAGTCCAAGTCCTTTCTACAGTCCCTGTAATGTTCAGCTACTGGGTATGTTCCTACTAGCATGTTTTGTAATTCATATGTTATGAAATTTTTTAAAAATGCATGCATCCTCCTATAAATTAGGTGATTGAAGTAGTCACTAGAGCACTGAAGTAAATGGGGAATTGTTCTGCTGTGAAAAACAAAAGACAAAAAAATAGTCCTGAAGAGCCAGCAGGGTGTCCTGGCAAAGCTCCACTCTGGAGTACACTCAGTAACAAAGAATGAGATAACAACAGAATTTCTTCTGGGGACCTTATGGGGGCAGCTGGAAACAGGGAGAGAGAATTTACACAGCATGAATTCATGGTTAGCAGGTAGACATACATGTACAGATTCCATGAAAGCTAGACATTAATCAGCATTTCTCATGAAAAAAAGAAGTAAAAGATATATTTGTGGTCATATCCCACTTTCTTTTAAATGTGGTGTGGGACTCATTAACCTAGAATGCTTCAAATCTTAAATTTTAGTAGCAAATTTAAATTAATATGTTCCCTGCATAGTGATCCTGAATGCATCAAAGAAATAAAAACAGTCTGAGAAGATAAATCATAGCAAAATGCTGTTCTAAATACATTCACAATTTGACTATTTAGCTATGTGTAATAAGTCAAATTGTTACAAGTAAACAGATATGCTACATTAAAAATCATTGTGTTAAGCCCACATATAAGTAGTACTACTGATCTTCAGAATTTATGGGAATATTTTCCATTAAATATGTATTCGGGGGGAAAACGGGAAACTTTGTGTGGATATTGCAGTTCCCTTATTAGAATTACGACTTATCTCCTTCTAAATGTTAGAGAGGTTTGCTCAAGTTTTCTCGGTAGAATTCTCATGCTCCAGCATCTCACATTTCTTATTTTTACCTCTTCAACTCCAATAATAGGAGAGTAAATATTCATTGCTGTGTTTAAAAAGTATATACTGAGGCTTTTGCATTGGAATAAACAAAAACAGAGGACTGGTTTACACAAAAGACCAGACACTTAAGTGCATCAGCAACCTGGGATTTATTACACTCATCCTGAGCAGTAAAGGCAACATCAGTTGATAAAATATTCAAGATAAGAAGCAGAACTGCACCCAGAGGTTTTAAAGCGAGGCAGAATTTAGCTCTACTGGCTTCCAGCTATTCAGAACTGTAAAGTAAATTTTAGTTCAAAACCTGTCTCTGAATTGTTTGCAGTGACATTTATCCAGTATTTTCCAAAGGTGATAACATTTGAGAACTATATTTTAATGTATGATTCTGCTTAATATCTTACCAGGCCAAACCTCAGGATACTTTAGATCTAGCCCAGATATTAAATAATGACTTAGCTGCTACAGTAAAAAAGTACCCCAAGAGGTTTATCGGCTTGGGTACGTTACCTTTGCAAGCTCCAGACCTGGCTGTGAAAGAAATGCATCGCTGCGTGAATGAACTTGGATTTCCTGGAGTACAAATAGGATCCCATATCAATGAATGGGACCTGAATGCACCAGAACTGTATGATATTTATGCTGTGAGTAAATGTTTCTTTCCTTATTTTGGGGAATTCTGTGGTATGGAATTCTGTCGACAAATATCTTGGGGCATACTCAGTCATCAACTAAATTTATAGATATGTTTAAACAATTGAGCTTTCTAATCTGCTTAGTGATGAGAGAGTTCCAGCTTTAATTATATATGATAATTCATTATAGGATATAATGACAATAATACAATGTAAAACATTCTGAAACATACTTTATAATAATGAATAACAAAATCTTTTTATGATGTGAGTTCTCACTGTAGAGTTGCCTTCTTGGTTTGTGAGGATAAGTGCAGTATCAAATAAAGCATTTCTGCACTGTTTGCTTTTAGGTTCAAGTTGCTGTATCCAATCCTATTGAGATACTTGATAAAACTCCCTGAGATTTTCAGAGATCCCCATAGAGGCAAAATACCATACAGAATTACGCAAATTGGACCAAAAGTTCCAAACTGAATGTATTGATTATAAAATGAATTTATAGATTGCATTTCTTAAATAGCCTTAGGTCCAGATGAGGATGGTCATTTGTCTAAATTGTGGGGTTTAATCAATGTACATTCTGTATCTGTTTCACAGG
This sequence comes from Buteo buteo, assembly GCF_964188355.1. Classification (NCBI taxonomy): domain Eukaryota; kingdom Metazoa; phylum Chordata; class Aves; order Accipitriformes; family Accipitridae; genus Buteo; species Buteo buteo. The sequence goes on from NC_134175.1 coordinate 46,649,215, forward strand.
TTATTATAGCTGTCAGCTTGAAATTGATCCATAGAGGTTATTTTTCAGAATGCTCAGTTACTTCGAGAATTCTGTTAGCGCAGCATCTGGAGTATTTGTTTTTATGGTCATATACAGTCAGTTATCAGCTTCCACTCTTGGAGATGCAGGCATTCACAGAATCGCAGCATGGCTGAGGTTGGAAGGGACCTCTGGAGGTCATCGGGTCCAATGCCCTACTCCTAGAGCCAGATGCCCAGGACCATGCCCAGATGGCTTTTGAATATCTCCAAGGATGGAAACTCCACAAACTCTCTGGGCAACCTGTGCCAGGGCTCCGTCACCCTCACAGTAAACAAGTGTTTCCTGATGTTCAGAGGGAACTTGCTGTGTTTCAGTTTATACCCATTGCCTCTGGTCCTGTCACAGGGCACCACAGAAAGGTGCCTGGCTCCACCTTCTTTACACCCTCCCTTCAGGTATTTATATACATTGGTGAGATCCACCACTGAACCTTCTCTTCTCGGGGCTAAACAGTCCCAGCTCTCTCAGCATTTCCTTATAGGAGAGATGCTCCAGTCCCTTCATCATCTTTGGACTCTCTCCAGTAGCTCCATGTACTGAGATCCCTCTCTTGTACTGGGATCTCTCTTATACTGTACATTCTTCAGCTTATGTTTAACACATGTAGGAAGTTACCTCCATCACTTCTAGAAGCATCCCTGGATAAGAATGATCATGAAATTAAGCCATATTTGATAATGAATTTTATCAATCTACCAAGCCAGTTATTGAATTGCTATTTTTAGTTTACAAATGTAGATGGCAATTACTCCCTACAATCCAAAAGTTGCAGCTTTATTTATGCATGTATGGGTAAATAAACGCAAATTTTTCAAATGTGTGATAATCTCCTTAGCAACAAGGGGAGGTCCAGAAATACATCTGACAAAACAAAGCTGTTAAATCCTGGTTAAGCATATGAATGACTCTGATAACTATATATTTAAATTTAAGCACATAGTTAAATTACTCAGTCAGAATCAGCTTCCTATATTGTTCCTCTGTTTTCCTTTCCAAAGATGTCAGTAGTTTTGGAGATATTGGTATACTTGATCAGAATACAGCTCGATTTTGAACTCTTAGGGTAGATTAGGAATAGTTTTAACTTTTTTTTAAGCCAGGCAGAGGGCCAAAGGGGACAAATGTAGTGCAACAGCAATGAAAATTCCTGAATGCAGCTGGAACGATTCTGTAAAACCATCCCAAAATGGTTCTATAAAATAGTATGAGAGTTCATCCTCGTATGTGTAATGAAACCAAAACAATGCTAGTTTAAGCTGAGTTTTGTATTGCTGGATGGCTGACAAACACAGCTGAAGCATTTTTGTACTGCATTAATCTGAGGAACACTTGGCTTATTAAAAAGATATTATCATCAGTGTTTCCAATCCTGTAGGCTCAAAAACAACTTTGAAACTGAGTGAGGACTTCTGGATATGGCCCAGAGAAGTAAATATAACCAACTATTGCTTATAGTTCTTACTTCTGGGCTTATTCTCATTACTAGTACTAGTGCTCAGTACAGTTTTGCAGGTAATCTTTAAAGTGTGGTTGAGAACTAAGATGCATTTTGGTATGATTACTTAAGATATAGATTTTTTTTCTTTTTGCTGCAGGCTGCTGAACAATTAAATTGCTGTCTCTTTGTGCATCCTTGGGACATGCAGATAGATGGAAGGATGTCCAAATATTGGTTTCCATGGCTAATAGGTGAGTGTATATTCGTTTTGCTTAACCTACATTTATGAACTGTCACTGGATTATGCCCAGAAGATTGTTGCAAAGGTACTACATGAGTTTTCTATCAATCTTTTTTTTTTTAATCAAGAACTACGATTAAATCTCTTGTGTAAATTCAGCAGTCATTTGTTTTTAAGCTTGTATAGTTTGTCTAACTTTTAAATACCTAGAATTAAAATTATACAGACTAGCAACAGAATCTGGTATTCTCTTTTGTCCTAAATACAAAGAGCAGATGACTAGGGAAAAGTGACTTGTCTCTGAAATCAGCTCCTCAGAAATAACCTGAATAAATGAAAGAGTAGGCAAACCCAAACATTACTTCCTAGAATTTCTTGGATTATTTCCTATAAATAGTTTGATCAGAGAGGAAATAAATCTAAGTTCACATCAACTATAGCTGAAACAAGATCTACTTTGAAAGCTTCCCATAGATGTAAGGAATTATCTAGTTTCTGGTTTTTTCCCCATCTGCTAGGCAAATCAGAACAACATTGACTAACAGGAGAGGAGGTAGGTTATACTGCTACCTAGGAATGTTTAGACCTGATTCCACCCTCACTTATTCTGTTCTGCGTTGTTTTGATTTGCATGGTTTTGCACTGCCTCCAATAGAGGTGTTCTGAAAAACATACACAATATACACTGGAAAATTTTAGTGTCCCTATCACCAGTGCATTATCTTAACATCAATTAATCTTAATCAGAGCAGGCTCAACCACACAGATTTAAAAAGAGGCTAAAATTACTGCATTTACTTAACAAAGTATAATTAAAAGATTTTCCTACTAAGCCTAATAAGGCTTTTCATCTGTGTGCATGGTAAAACATTAATGAAATACAGTCTTTTGAGCTGGATAGGTATTGTTTCCTCCATAGGTGAGGGGAACTCAATTCCTAATTTCAAGCTGGATGTCAGAAGTTAGGCGCCTAAATGGCATGATATTCTAAATATGTTAGGTGGGCTCAGAAACTGAGGCCTGATGTAGGAACCTAAATTGCTGTTAATGTTCCTAATGCTGGGCATCCAAGTTACCCAGTGGCAAAGAGAGATAGGTTATTTCTCAACTGTAGGAACTAGCACCATGTCATGACTAAACCCCAAATCTGTGTTGGAATATCCACCAATATATCTGCCCCACTTTCCACACAAAAGAAACACAGAAGCACAGGTGAGAAGAGAACCTGGTGTATTCCAGACTTGTCTTTGAGCTAGGATAACTGAGGAATCAAGCTTGCAGTTCATACCCAACCTGCCTGTCAGCTGCCATAGTGGTGTAGGGTAAAAACTGGGCTTAGAATTCAGAAGATCTTAGCTTCCAGTCCTATGTCCTCATTTCAGTTAATTACTGTTCAGCTCCATGTTCCTCTAATAGAAATAAGGTGTAATGTTTGGCAGCTGCTCTGTAACTATTATTTTTTCAGTAGGCTCAAGGCTAATTGAAGAAAATGAAGATAATATTTAAAACTCAAATAGGAAAATAAAAAATAAAACTCTCACACAATAAAGCTTTTTTTGTTCTTAGGCATGCCAGCAGAAACAACCATAGCCATTTGCTCCATGATTATGGGAGGAATTTTTGAAAAATTTCCTAAGCTGAAAGTTTGCTTCGCACATGGAGGTAAGTAATATACCACGTGAAACACCTGTTCTTTAGTTGAGCATGGTACAACTGTATTTTCTGGTATGTCAGCTAATAGGGTTACCACTTTAAGCCTGTCACCCGCTGAGTGCTATTACCCCAAAGAAGTTAGTCTGCCAGGTAGGCTGCTTGTATGAACACTCCTTAGTCTGTTTCAGCCAGTGTTTGAACAGTTACGATAGCCTTTAAGGGAAATGACGAGGAAGGGGAAACAGGAGATGGTTTGAGGAAAGCAGCAGGAGGAATTTGGGCATCGCAATAGTGAAAAAGTGGGGAAAACGGAGGAAGAAGCTAATGAAGGGGAAGGAATAAAAAATTGCTGGTGCAGAGCACTTAGTAAATAGCTGACAGTAAAACTTATGGATCTCTGTTGATAATGTGGCTTTTTTTCCTCCTGCATATTTTTAGCTTCTGTTACCAAAAATTTCTTCTTGCAGGTGGAGCTTTTCCGTACACAGTGGGGCGAATCTCCCATGGATTCAACATGCGCCCTGATTTGTGTGCGGTGGATAATAAGGTGGATCCAAGAAAATACCTTGGTTCATTTTACACAGACTCTCTTGTCCATGATCGTGGTGCACTAAGGCTGCTAACAAGTGTAATAGGAGAGGTGAGTTTTAATGCTTCCAGAAGCAGGTGAGTCATTCTTTATTTAGTTCTCTATGAAATAGGAAAAAGGAGAAGAAAGCAGGAAGAAGACAGCATATTCACCTTGTAAAATCAGAACCTGAGCTATTATAAACTGATGAGCTTGTGCCATGTTGGTTATGTTTTTACTATATGGAGTTACTGAAATAGTGGGTTTAATCCAGGAAATGATGCACTGTGAACCTTAGTTCAGTGAGGCTGGTTCCTTGTGTAAGGTTGTTAAGGATAGGACTGCAACCAAAAACTGCTTCAGTTGGAGCCTTGTTTCCAAATGGCTTAATTTTCAAATTCAAGTGTATACTTGAAGAAATCAAATTGTATTTGCACTTGGTTACAGGCAGAAAAAAAAGTCAATAATAAAGAAAGTTTTTGTGAGGACCCTGGAGAGCACATTAAACATCATGGGTTTGCAAAAATATTTCAATTGTTAGCGTAGAGAGTAAAGAAATCTTTGTAGTTTAGCAACCTGTTTAAACCGGGTACAGCATGAGACACAAAAATCCAAAAACATTCATGTAAGTCCTTCTCATTAGTAAATGCTCAGGAAGGGGTCGAAGATGGCATCACTCATGCCAACTTCCAATGGATCACTACAAATCAACAAGAGACCTGTATTTGTGTCTTGATCTCTGGACCTCATGGAGTTTTTACAGCTAGCAGGCAGATGCCTACCAGATGTCAAAAACAGAAATGCAAGCTCTGACATTGACTTTCTTGTCTCAACAACTGTGCTCCTGTTTCCTGTACATTAGTTTCTAGGCTCACATAGTACTTTCTCACATGCGGGGCTGTTGCTGTCATCAGGGGCTTTTGTGTGACCCAAGTTCACAAAGACAGCTAAGCCGAATGTTTTCTTGCTCTCTACAGAAAAGATACTGTTGATGTCCCATTTTCACCTCTAACAGTCTGAACAGGTTACTGCAATAAATCTGTACTAATCATGATTAGTCTTTGCAACGTGAAATTTAGTTGTTTGAGGAGGTTATGGATTGTAATTTGATAATCTAAGTCACTCAGCAGTAGCCTCTCTGGTGTCGTGTTTATTTTCTCAACAGACTTCTGAAATTAAGTTTCTTAACGCCATGAATTTGACCAGTGTACTGCATGGGATGTTGGTGACTTCTTTAATTCTCCTCTGAGTATTTTGAGCTCAAGCAATGTGACATCAGGTGGAACCCCAGTGCTGAAAAGTCATGAGTCTGATCCCAAAAACTTAAATGCTTTTAACACTCAGGAGAGCTGGGGTAGGGTGGGGGGAGTAGTACATTTTCTTTCTCTTTTTCATAGTCTAAGGCATCTTATCCTTGAAAAAACATTCACATCACATTTTCAGACTTTATAACCACGAAGATTAAAAATTTCCCTCTTTTTACAATGAAAGTTGATATTCTCACGTAATACCATTCCATGAGTCAAATGCTTAAAAAAAACACCAAATATCTCAGTGTTTTCAGTGCAGTCGTGTGTTGGCAGAATAACACATATGAGATGAATAAATGCTGGGCTAAAAACAATGCCATTGGGTCTTGAGGATGACACTGTAACTTTATAAGCTGAGGATTTGAAATAGGACAGCTCTCCAGAGTATAGCTAAGAGCTGTGCAGGAAGGGCATCAATGTGTGTAAAGATGTGCTTAGAAATGGCTTCAGGTCCTTAGGGAACAGCCATTACCTGGCATCAGAATGTAATGTGTTGGCTTTGAACTTATGAATATTAAAATCCAGTGACAGCTGGGATGAGTCATGTATATTTAACTTCATCCCCTCTTAGTTTTGGGTGCAGGTTAATTGGAGCCTATCCCAGTTAAAGGAAGCAGAAGTACACATTTCTGAGAAAGAATTTTGTAAGACTGCAAAATTGCTGCAGTCCTTCGCTCCCCCCATGATGAGGTAGCATGAAGCGAATATAAATAAGCACAAAATCCCTAATGACACAGGCTATAAAAAGTGAAGAACAGGGTTGACAGGGGATTAAATGATTCAGTGTATCTCTGCAAAAACTTCCCCATGGTGATTCCTCAAGAGCCATCACCCAAAGGTAAAACCGCTCTGGCCAGAGGCTGGAGCTGAACTGGCTATAGCAATCTGGCCTTTTTTTGAGATGTATCCTCATAGTAGGAAAGAAGGTGAGATTCAAGGCAGATAGATACAATTTTTGCTAACGTTAGAGGATGAATTCATGCTTGATGCTCTTTGAGATTCATTTTGAGATTCAGGTCTCTATTACTGCAAACAAAAGTTCTGCTGAGTAGAAGGGTCCACTGAGGTTAATCATTAGCCATATGTACCTTTCTAAAAGGAGAGATACACTAATTAAGGTATCAAACTATAAGCCCCCTAGGGAAAACTGACTTTGTTGATATACTTTGGAACAATATAATAATACATCTATTATGCTAAGAGTATTATTTATCTGCAGAGACTTCTCTGAGCCTGGTTGGTAAGGGCAGGTATTGCAATTCCCATTTTATAGATGGGTACAAAACTGAAGCTCAGGGAGTATAAATGAATAGCATAATATCACTAGTAGCAGGGCAATAATGCTGCTTCTAAATATTTCTTATTAATTTACAGCTCTTAGTTTTATTGCTAATGAATAGATCACGATTAGCTGTGAAACACTTTAAGTTAGAGGAAAAGAAAAATATAATTGAAATAATATACATATATTATTCCAATGAGGGTGTGGAATTTCCTTCTGGTTTGATGTATAGGAGATGTAAACAAGAATGTACAAACCTTCCTGGCTTACTTAACCTTGACTAATAAACAGCTGGGCAAATACTGGGTTTCCTTCTCCTTTAGTTAGAAATCTATTTTCTCATATAAAGCTAGTATGTTTATTGGGGGGGGCAGTATATGGCATACATTTGTTTTTCATATTTGAAGAAAATATCTAGGTATCAGGTTGATTATTATAAATAATGTATTTAGCTGCTTAGAAGTACACACATCCAAATGTGTTTTGTTTAATCTACACTCAGAACTTGATTTAGTAGACAGTGGGGTATAAATTCTCCTATTCTAATCTTATGGCAAGACTTCTTTAATAAATTGTAACACAACAATATAGGACAGAACAATAGAATATCTTCTGTTTGGATTCCGTGCAAGGTTTTGTATAGGTTCTTTCAGAGACTCTTGGGTGACATCTACTGGAGGTAAAAAAATAAGAAAAAAGCGTTTGACAAATAAGAAAAACTCATCATTTCATAAAATAACTGAATTATGTTTTCTTCATCCTATTTCAGTATTGGTAACTGAGTTAAAATATTATAACAAGTGCCCCAAATTCACGGGCTTGATTTCAAATTCATGAGACATTTAAAAACATATATTTTTAATGAAAACTGTGGTTTTCAAATATTCATGTCTCCAGGAGAGGAAGCTTAAAGGAAAATAGACTTTTGATAAAATCAAGAGAGTTGGCAGTATGCACTCTCCAAGGCAGATTAAATGGGGAAATATCATTCCAGTGTGAAAAAGAACCTATAACAAAGTGGACCTATTGAGGATCTGCCTATTTCTTTTCATGTCTGGTAACAGGAATGATGCATACAGATTTTTATTGAATTTCCTTTTCACTGACTTGCTTTCAGAAACAAATCATATCATGTCACTCATTCTCAGATACATGTTTCAAATGCACAGCTAATATCCAATCCCAGTTAAAGACAATGACATTTTAAAAAAATTATAGACTTGCAAAAATATATTTGAAATTTTGTAAATGAGATTTTGGTTCTGTTATCTGAAGCTGAATACTAGTTAAATTAAATTAAAGAAAATACTTCTTTAAAATTTAAATGTTTGTAGTAATTCTACATTGTACCATGCTTTAAGTATTATCACATTGCAATTATTACAGCTTTTAAAGTGTCACACAAAAGATAATATTGATAGCTTTGTATTTTTTATTACACATTCTTCTCACACATATATAATTTCAAGTTTTTGTGTGTCTCTGTGAGTGTATGTAGTCAAGAATTTCAAATTCAAGAATCCAAATCCAAGCATCTTTTCTGAGTTTGGTGGAGAACTTCCTGAAATTCTTAAAGAAATGTGTCAAAAACTCTCATACTCTTGTTGGACGGCACACAACAGTGCAGAGCATGCAAAGAACATGAAAAAGAACCAAAAAGTCAAGAAACAAAAGGAAGAATTATGTGTACCCTTTATTGCCCACTTAATTATGGCAACACTTAACCAAGATTAATCATTTCATTTTAGGCAAATTACTTGCAGAAGCAGTACGAGTAGTGTAGGGGAACAATAGATGCCTTTTTGTTACATTTCAAACCAGCACCACAGTACAGAAAATCAATATGAGTAGGAAATTACCATTTGTGTTGTATTCACCTGAGCACTATACACTCATTCCCATGGGCCTGGGATTTGCATTTTGAACTTTCTGCGTATCAGAATAAAAATACACCAAACACAAAACCAATAAATAACCTGTACTTTTTTCAAACTTAAATTCACCCAATAAACTCGAGTCATTGTTTTCAAGTTTGTTTTTTTTCCTGTGAAAGTTGGAACCCAAAGATTATCTTCGTATTCACTTTTGTAATTAATCAGTCCAATATATGCATCTAATTTCCTGTGGTTTATTATAAATTCCAGAAAGCACATGCAACTATATTGTTTAATGTTACTACAAAATGTACAACATGGTTTTTTTATTACCAGGACAAAGTCATTTTGGGGACAGATTACCCTTTTCCACTTGGGGAACTGGAACCTGGAAAATTGATTGATTCAATGGAAGATTTTGACAGTAAACTGAAGGTATGATCTTTATATTTGGGGGAAGTGGGGGGGTGGCCCTCTTTCTTAAGCCTCCGGTTTTAGACCAGAGATAAAACAATGAAAAATCAGTGTAGTACACCGATTTCTGTAGACTGGAATAAGCCCTTTAGTCTCTTTGCAGTGGTTCATTTTAAAGCATGAGTAAAAGCATTTGAGTAAAATACGAGTTAAGCACACACAAACATATATATGTGTTTTGTTTTTACAGGATAAACTCAAGGCTGGAAATGCTCTGGAATTTTTGGGTCTTAGCAGAAAACAATTTGAATAATTATGAAGATATTAAAGAGACCAAACTTCAGAAATAACGCTGAATCCTTAGGGATACTTCTATTTGCATGTGTAATTATGAAGATGAAAAATAAATTTGACAAGTATATTACAGTCTACTGTTATTTCCAAAACAAAAGCAAGAGTACTGGAAATTAGTATGCACAGGTATTTCTGTGCATTTGAGGATTTAGGTTGTCTTTAAAGAATTCTGAAATCCCTGCTTTCATAAAAAAGGAAAGATTTCATCTTTTGCATTTGTAATAAGAATCTCTGAATGATAATCAAAGTCATTTTATTAGGACTTGATTCCCAGGAAGAAAGAACTGAGAAAATTGTGGCTTTTATCCATTACATGTCAGTCTTTGTTATGCCCAGTAAACAGAATTTAAAAGAATCTTAAAACAGAATTTAAACAGAATTTTGTTGATGCCCAATAAAAGGCAACATTTGCCTTTATCCACTGACTGAAATCGCAGCATACCACACTTCAGGTCAGCACTGCAAGGATATGCACTGACGCTCTGCAAATGTGGTGATAGGATGAAAAAGGTCTATGTGGGGACTTGTACTTTTTAGCTGCCTCCTACACCACTGGCAATTTATTCATCAGAAACAATTTAGCAATATGGTTGTAGGTGCAGAAATAATGTATTTGTGTGGGTATTACTTTGTGCGTCAGCGTCACTGTCAAAATAAATACTAGTGTTTAGCAACACTGTGGTTTAATGTTCTATTCCTTGAAAAAGCCTTCCTAAAAGTAAGGTTGGCTACTTTAAATGTTGAGATGTTAATGCTCTATCTAGTTTGAGTCCTGGTACAGGAACGGAAAGATGGCTTACTTTATAGACTATCGATTGAAATGGGTTTTCATGATTATCCGGTGGGTGCATAGGCACCTTCCTCCTGAGAGGATTTTATGCGAGTCAGAAAAATGCTGGTGAGCACTTACAGTCTCCATTCTCATGGGATCATTTGGCTACGTGTTCTTCTGTTTAGTCTTAGAACACTCCAGGAAAAAAAATAGTATTAGACAGAATTTGGTTTTGTAGCTGTGTCCGTAACTGTCTTTATGTCACAGGCTGAACCTGAAGGATGTTGAACATCAGCAGTTCCTGCTGATACCAGCCTCTGTTGGACTACAAAGAAGGCTTTGTCCTTCTTTACAGTGTCAAAAAAAACCCCAAACAAAACAAAAAGTCGTTTGTGCAGGTTAATTATATGTTTTCCTAGCTATTGTATTTGGATCTTTACTATATTGCTTCTCCAAATATATTCTGTAAAAGACTACTGGACATCAGAACCTGAAGTAGACAGCAGCTCACAGGTTTAGGCCCTGGGAATATCAGGTTTTCATGTAAGAGGAGGAAAAGAGGACCTAGGTAAAATCGCTTTAACAATATTTATTGTCCTCAGGTTTGCAAGACTTCTGTTGACCTTTTCTATTTCAATACCTACATGCAAGCATTGAGCTACTTAAATGTATGAATTTTCAACCAGATTGTTTTAATTAAATTTCAAAGTAGAAGGCAACTTCATTCTCATATAATATTCTATTCCTTCAGCATATTTGATTTTCACAGATGTTTAAATGGATTTAAAAGGAAAATACATTGTGATTCCTCCAATACATTTTAATTGGATTAATCCTTCAATTTTTTTTATGAATGAAACTGGTTAAGTTAGTGAGAATGCAATGTTACATCTTTGAGGACCGAGGTCTGGAACGTCTCCAATAGCAAGAACAGTATTTAATTGCCTTAACCTGTGACTGAATGGGTGATTGCAGCACTCTGCATGGCAATTAATTAATGTGCATACCCTGCATAAATCATATTCATTATGCACTGTCATTATTTAATGATATTCTACTTATTCTCGATGTGTTAAGAGTTTTAAGACAGGGATATATATAATCTTCCCTACATTTTCCTCTTCTTTCATTAACAAAGCTAATGTAAAATTCTAATCACAGTCAGATGAGAACGTTCTCAATACTCTTCCGCCAATTATTGAAGGAATGAAAAATGTACATTGAACACCCAAACTCCATGAGTTGTACACAATGATTTAAACAATGAGGTAAAACATTGCACTTTAAGATTGTTAAAGGCACAAAAATATGAAGGAGCAAAGATCAGCTCCTAATTACAACAGAAGTCTTTGTAGTTAAATTTCCTCTGCACTTGCAAAAATCTTAAAGATTATTTACAATTGGGAAGATCAGGCAAGTAATTCATGTCTCTCCATGCTGCATTATACGTCTGTATATTTCATTAGTATTCTGTTCGGTCTAGTTACGGAACTATAACTGCTTGTATAAAATTTGCACTGAAGTTGTAAAAGAACTAGTTGTAACGTAATTTTAAGTGAACAAAACCACTGTAGAGTGCTAGTGGCATATACTAAACACGAGAAGAATGCTTGGAGCTCTCATTTTGATCTGTGATGATCAGAACTTTAAATAAAGACAAGTACCTTTTCGTACCCTTTGAACCCTGAATCCATAGTCTCAAGCTACTGCTGAAAATCAGTAACTGAATACGGAGTGCCCAGTGAGAACTAGCTGCACACTGCATTATAGCAGGTGTTAAAATAGATTTAAATGGAGTTGCTGAATAGACTGTGCTTGAGATGTAAGGAAATTTAGGAGGGCTATGCATTTTCCTGAAGGGAAGACAGAAGGCTGCATTTCCTTACCCTGAAGCAATAAGAGACACAAGTTCGGATGTTTCATTCCAGCACTTTACCATGTAGGCACCTGGGTTCACCTGGGAATGAGTTTGAGGCTTAATGATAGCTGCATAAGAGTCACTTTTGGTAGCATATTATTACTTAAGGGTGAAATAGGAACAGACAAAAAGTTTAGAAAGCAATCTTAATTCTTAAAGGTAGCTGAAGTGTAACATGGGAGAGGTTCAGACAAGTTCCTGTTCGATACAATGTCAGCATACACATCTTCTCCACCTACTGGAGAATAATTGACTTGCTGGAGCTATTAATCTGGAAGGACACAAAGTATCGCTGGACAGCTTTAATTCTGCCTTTTTGGCATGGAATTCCTGAGAAATACTACCTGTCAAAGTTAGTTATTTCTTATATAGGTGTGATTATCTTATACACCATACATTTGAGATGCAGGGATCACTGTGCGATTCCTAAGTGTTCCCGCCACTAAAGAGTGGAACGCCTTGCCTAGATGTTTGCAACCACCAGTACCAGGAAGAAAATTACAGGCATAGCATGCCTTTCACAATCCTGACATTTTTCTTGCAGAATGAGTGACTTCAAATATATTAAAGACCTTTCCACCTTTCCTCCAGAGCCTCCATTCCCAGTTCTTTGCTCTTTCCAACACAACAATCAATTAGCATTTCCACACGTTTTAGCCCTTAAAAGAGATGTTCTTTTATTCTGGTGCCCCCATTCAACTTATTTCAAATCTGCAAGAATCAGAAAGGCAGCCGAGTGTGGGAGGACCATGCTTTCTGGGTAGCACATGGCACATCGGTGACGTGAGGCCCCCTCCCAGCTAAGCTCCACAGGCCTGGCTCTAGCTTGTCATCCTAACTCGGTTTGCTATCCCCTACAGATAATACTTAGGGCTCACTCTTTTCGGAGTAGAGCTTAAATCATCACTGAAAGCCTGAGAGTTAACGGATGTCACGCAACCAGCGGCATTCAAGCTAGGAGGTTAAGACGCTCTCAGTTTTAAGGAGGAAGGGGGTGCTAAATCCTAAGAACCATTGGCCAGTTTCAGAACTAGATCAGACATCATAGCCTGCATCTTCAGAAGGGGTAACTCTTTTCTCTGTCAAAGGTCCTTAAGTTAAAGTTATCCTCTCCCACCCCGGCTGCATACTCCCATCTGCATGCAGCAGCTTCTGCCCCCTTGTTTGTGCCGCTATGCACTATGCGCAAGGCAATAAATGGGATCACTTGAACTAACTGAGGTTGAAACGATCTATGAGTCTTTAATGAAACAAGGAAGTTTTGAGAGAGGTAAGGCGCTATTTGTCTCAACCCATCAATCTTCTCAGCTGAACACTAACAGTCCATGAAGACAGGACTATAACCAGAGACAGTACCCCAGAGGATGGCTGGAGCTGTTCCCCACACCGGCTCCAGTTCTGGAAAAAGCTGCTCCAGAGAGCTGGGACAGGGTCACAAAACCGTGACCTGCCGGCCGCTCCCTCCCTAAGAGATCCTGGGTTCTACCCTTTCCAAAAAACACGCAAACGTTCCGCGACCCTAAACCAAACCGCTCGCTTGTTACTGCTGAAATTACCAGACTGCAACAGGCAACCCGGCTCAAGACAGGCCGCGGGAGAAGCCGGCGAGGTTTCAAACCTCAGGAGGAGCGAGCGGCTGCTCTCTAGAGGCCGGTCACGGGGCAGCCGCAACCCGCTATCTGAGGGACTCTCAGAAAAAAACCCTCAAAACTCCAAAACCCCCAAATCCCTCGGTTTGCCCACTATTTTTCCGAAGCGCGGCGTTTACTGACAGCTTCTCCCCCAAACCCAGCCCAGGCGGGAAACCGCTCCTCTGAGGAGAAAAGGGGGGGGGGAGGGAGGGAGGAGGCGGCGCGAGAGACGCCTCGTGCAACCCCGCCTACTGCGCGCGACGGAAGGGCTTATCCTCGCCCCCTCACCGGCCCGCCGCGCCGCAGCCAATCAGCGCCGGCGCCCAGCCAGTGAAGAGGGGCCGCGGAGGCCGCCGCTTCCGTATGCCAGAAGCAGCCGCTGCCGCCCACGTCACGTGCCGCGGGCGCGATGGCCGCCCGCTGCCGCCCGGCGGCCCACGTGACCCTCCCCCTCCCACCCCCGCGCGGCCGCTCTTGCTGCGCCGCCGCCAGACTCTATGGTCGGGGGCACAGAGGAGGGAGGCGGGCGGGCGGCGCGCCGGGCCAGCAGTTCTCGCGAGAGGCGCCGTGGAGGGAGGGGAGGGGGGAGGGGCGGGGGCGGGCGCGGCGCTGCTGCTGCTGCTGCTGCCGCCGCCGGCGGGCGGGGCCGCGGAGGGAGGGGGAGGAAGTGTCATGGCGGCGGCGGCGGCGGCGGCGGCGGGCTCAGGCGCGGGCTCCTCGGCGCGGGGCGGCGGCGGCGGCGGCTCCTCGACGGCGTCGCGCTGGTTCTTCAGCCGCGAGCAGCTGGAGAACACGCCCTCGCGGCGCTGCGGCGTGGAGGCCGACAAGGAGCTCTCGTACCGGCAGCAGGCGGCCAACCTCATTCAAGATATGGGCCAGCGCCTCAACGTGTATCCGAGCGGGGCCTGGGGGGGAGGGTGGAGGGGCCGGGCGGGAGGAGGCGGCGGGCCGGGCTGAGGGAAAGGCGAGGGGCCGGGGCGGGCGGCGGGCCGGCTGTGGCGGGGCGGCGGGAGCGCCTTCACACACACACACCCCCCACACCACACACACACCCCCCCCTCCCGCCTCAGCCCTGTGAGGGAACCCTCCCCGGGACTCTTCGCGCTCCCTCGGCAGCCGGCGAACGGCGCTCTCGTGGGATGGAGCTGTGTCCCCGAGGCACAGAATGGGAGGAGGAGCCTGGCGGAGCCCCCGGTCGGCGTCCGTCCTTTGTCGGCGTGTGAGGGAGACACGGGTGGCGGGCGCTCGGGCTGCGCGGCCGGGCGGCTGGCGTCCCCCACCCGGCCTCTCGGTGGCGGCGGGTTCAGACGCTCCTCAGGTCGGTCCCTGCTGCCTGCAGACTCGTTTTCCGTCAGGCGGGCGTCTCCTCGTTAGCCGTGTTTTAATCTGATTTAAAAAAAAGGCGAGAAATGGGAGTAAGGCGAAAGCCTCGGATCCCCTCCTGAAATAGTTGAATCGGAACAAAACAAAAGCACTTGAGGCGGTATTTCGGTGTGTGTCGCCCGTTGAGGAGTTTTCGTTCAGCGGGTGAGATGTGGCTGGTCCGGTGTAGGAATCTCCACATTGTCTGCGAAACAGATGGGAAAGATACGTGTCAGTGTCGGTTAGGGATGCGTTAATAGCAGTTAAGTTCTGAAGTGTCACGTCCTTCATTCATTTTCGGCCGAAGACAGTGTGTTGGAAGCAATGATTGATGTAGAAGGCGCCTTGCTTTCAGTTCTTGTAAACTATTTTCTTAATATGTAGTGTTTCCTTAATTTAGTCTTCCAGATCTCAGCTTACGATAAACACTGCAATTGTTTACATGCACAGGTTTTATATGCATCATTCCTTCACAAAATTTAATCGAAATGTAAGTATGATTTTATATGCGGTAATAATATGCCCATAATTTTGGTAGTCTGACTGACAAGTGTTACATTGCTCTGCTGGATTGTAAAGTTTGGTGCGTTTATAGGAATCCTAGCTTCTTGTCAGTGGTTTAGAAGCAATAATGATGCTTCTTTTCAACTTTGAATTATTTTAACTAGTGGCAATTAGATGTTTATCTTCTGCCATCGAAATAAAAAAAAATAGGCACCATCAGCAAACACATTTCGGATGTGTGAAGAATGCATTTAGATGTTTTGAATCTGGCTAGTGCTTATGTGCTGTAGTTTGAAAGGCTGATGTGTAGGAACACACATTTTTCTTAATGAATTCAGTGGTAGTGCTAGCATGGTGTGTCTGACAATTATAATATGGTTATGTGTGCATCCATATGGATTATGTATCTGTTCTCGAAAAGCAGTGTAAATTCATTTAACTAGTCTAGTCTTAAACAGTATGATGATAAGTCGTATTAGATAAGAAAAATCTCTAAATCTGATGAGAAAACGCCAGCTCTACTGTTTTTATTAATGAACTGAATATGCTGAATCTGAATACAGAATGTGTTATGAAGAACTGAATTCTTCAGTAAAAATACTACCTGTAATTGAGGGATTTTGTAACAGGTATGGAACCTGAGGTACCAGCTTGAAAATTTCAAGACTTTTTTTTTTATGTCCAGTATTGGATGCAATAGTTAGAAAACTAATCATGTAATATTCTAGGTAGTCTTGGTTTTTAAAGGGCAGGGGGGGGGGAAGTACTTTTCATCAGTATTTTTTACTAACTTTGCAAGAATAGTTAGTAACTATGGTGATACATCACTAAGTGGTGAGGATGAGTTTTCTCAGATCTTGGCTTTTCATGAGAAACAGAGTGAGACAGTGTGACAGATGCTATGGTCTAGACCAGAGCAGACCTTGGTCTGCCAAGGGGCACAATCTTGCAAACCTTGCACTGTCTGAAATTTGGGCAGGTACACAGTGAGTTACAGTGTTAGTCAACTCTTTTCGTCTGGCATGAATTTGTTTATCATTGTTGGCTGAGCAAATGGACAGCTTATTTGGTGTTTATTCAGCAGGAAATAAGTATTAGTTTGTAGGTACACTTCAGAAGTGTATTTAAGTATTTCTGTGCAAAAGCTGAGGTAAATTCAAACTTCCAGCAAGCTTGTTACCAAAA